>NC_135611.1:102455000-102695000 GCF_053574225.1 Canis aureus
AAATTATTGATTTTAACATTGAGCTAATAATCACTACCCTTTCAAGTTGCAGGGAAAATGATACAACAATAATGCAAGTAAAGCATGGGAAACATAATAGGCACTTAATAGAAAGCCGCTGTAATGTTAAGGTTCTACAGAGAAACAGACTAATAGGGTATATATATTTTTAAAGATTTTATTTATTTATTCACGAGAGACACAAAGAGAGTGAGAGAGGTAGAGACACAGGCAGAGGGAGAAGCAGGCTCCATGCAGGGCGTCTGACAGTGGGACTCGATCCCGGGACCCTAGGTTCACGCCCTGGGCTGAAGGCAGGTGCTAAACTGCTGAGCCACCCGGGCTGCCCTTAATAGGGTATATTTAAAGAGATACTTATTATGACAAATTGGCTTATTAGTTTATGGGGTCTGAGAAGACCCACAGACTGCCATCTGCACACTGGAAACCCCGGAAAAGCCTGTGTTGTAAATTACAATGCCAGGGTCAGTCTGAGAGAATCTGCCCTCCTTCCACTTTTTTGTGCATTTTTGTTCTACTTGGGCCCTTGGTGGATTGGGTGATGCCCACTGAGCAAGAGAGAGAGCCTTTGGCTTTATTCAGTACGCCTATACAAATGTTAAGGTCTTCTGGAAATACCCTCACAGACTCACCCAGAAATCACCTTTAACCAAATATCTGAGCTGTCCATGATCTAGTCAAGTTGACACATAAAATTAACCACCACTGTCACCAAAAAAAGAGGGTGAGGGTATGATTCATTTTAAAAATGATAGAAGACCATACGAATAAATGTCACAAAATGGTGGGCTATGGGCTATATGGCCAGCCTCCAGACGTCTGGCCAACAGTGTTTGAAAAATAATTTTGATTAGAACCTTTCTCTAAAAATAGAGACACTTTCCACATAGAATTGGGATATCTTGGACCGCCCGGGTGGCTCAGCGGTTTAGTGCCGCCTTCGGCCCAGGGCCTGATCCTGGAGACCCAGGATCGAGTCCCACATCAGGCTCCCTACATGGAGCCTGCTTCTCCCTCTGCCTCTGCCTCTCTCCTCTCTCTGTCTCTCATAAATAAATATATAAAATCTTAAAAAAAAAAAAAAAGAATTGGGATATCTTCAGAAAAAAATCACAATTTAGGGGAATTCTAGATCTGTCCCCCCATGTGGCAGCACTCTGCTGGAGATTTGGGATGGATTCCATCTTCAAGGATCCCCATTGCTCCCTGTGTCTCAGAGCCTGCCAGCATTCTCCAGCTGGCTCCCACAGGGAACCCAGTTTGAGAATCCTGCGTTGCCAGATGCTCTTTGACCTGGAGTCGGCCTACAGGCCTTCAACCCCTTCCTGCATGCCAGAGGCCTCCCGTGCTGGGGGCTTGGGGGTGAGGGCACTCAGGCGGGCCCGGACTGTCTGTATGTGTCTCCTGCCCATGTGTCAACCCTGGAGCACCCTGCCCTCCTCACAATAAAGACGCTGTCTGACCTCCCCCCCACCCCAAAAGAGAATCCTGCGTGCTAGCAACACCCCTCAGCGTTTGGACAAGCAATTGAGGGATGTGGCCACCAGGTGGCACCACGGCTGTGTACTGTTCAACCACTAGATGGCGCGCGAGTATCCCCCCGGGCCAGACAACTTTCAGAAGTGACTCCCCCATGAGGTCCTACTGTGTGCTGGAGGCATCCGGGGTGACTTCCTTAATCCTTACAAGTGCACATAGGGAGCTGTACCTCCTACGTGGCCGTGGAAGTAACTGAGCTCAGGGGCCCCATATATAAGACCAGGCAAAGCATTTCTCAAGGGCAGGAGGGTTTGACATGCTATGCTTTATGTGTCCTGTGTTTGTCAGAACTTCTGCTGCACAATGTTCTAAGCACATGGCATTTAATTGTTTTTGTTATCGGAGTTGCTTAGTTATGATTATTAAATGTATCTGACCACCAGTTCTGCTGGTTGCTCCCAGTAGCAATGGAACCCTGACACTGAGCTGGTCCCCACAGAACCCTGAGTCAAGACCACCCTACTCTGCCTCCTTTGCAGCCACTGTTGATTAAAACATGGGCAGGGTGATGTGCCACCTTTACCTACTTTCACCCAACCTTCCTTTGGATGGCACTGCACTTCTTCCCAGAAATCCTCCTGGGGTAACCCTGGCCCTGCCTCCCCTGTCCCCAGCTTAGGTGAAGGAAGTACTTGCTTGTGGTCCCTTGGGATCACATGCTTTTCTTCATCCTAGCACTTTCCACACTCATGGTTGCCCACACAATTGTCTGCCTGCCCCCTGCCCACACCACCCCATCCCAAACTGGTACCCTCGTCCCAGTGTGGGGGCTCTGAGTTCCACAAATGAATGAGGTTCTTCTTGGCTTCTTGAGACGCCCTGGCTCTCAACCTGCACTGAGCACCTGAGGAGCTATTTCTCTTTTCTAGTTCAGCTGAGACATAATCAACATATAATACTAAGTTTAAGGTGTACCATGTGAAATGATGCACTTGTATTGCAAAATGAGTATCACCACTGTTAGCTAACATCTCCATCCAACCAATCATGCAACAACCATTTTAAAAAACTGGAGTGGCACTGATGTGGGAAGCAAAGGCTGTACTACTTGCAGCCCACTGACAAGTCCTTGAAACAGGCAGAGTGGCCTTCTTTTAGGGACTCAGCTGACCTGATGCTTACACTTTGCTAAGTGCCAAAGGCAATCTTAGCCCAACCTCCAGGATCCTGTGTCTACTTTAACATATAAAAATTCCTTTGGAAAATTCCTTTATCTCGGGATCCCTGGGTGGCTCAGCGGTTTAGCGCCTGCCTTTGGCCCAGGGCCCGATCCTGGGGACCTGGGATGGAGTCCCATGTCAGGCTCTGACATGGAGCCTGCTTCTCCCTCTGCCTGTGTCTCTGCCCCTCTCTCTCTCTCTATCATGAATAAATAAATAAAATCTTTAAACAAAAATTGCTTTATCTTTACCTCCCAAATATAAGTTGGCAATCACCCTCCAAGCATAGGACCCACCAATATACATCTGAAGGTCTCATGATTGAGGGTTTACTAACAACAATAAATGACCTTTCCCAACAAGAGCTAGCTGCCTCAGGATCCTGGAAACCTTGCTTCCAAAATTCCTTAGACTTTTTTTTTAATTTATTCATGAGAGACACACAGAGAGAGGCAGAGACATAGGCAGAGGGAGAAGCAGGCTCCTAGCAGGGAGCCCAATGCGGGACTCCATCCAGGACTCTGGGATCACACCCCAAGCCGAGGGCAGACACTCAACCGCTGAGCGGTTGACAGACTTTTGCTGTCCCTAATCCCCTCCCAACTTGAGAGTCACTCCTCCTGATCCCAGTGCAGCTCCTTCTGCCCATGGGTCCTGTCCCCGTGCTGTAATAAAACCACCTTTTTGCACCAAAGATGTCTCAAGAATTCTTTCTTGGCTGTCAGTTTTGAACCCTAACATTTTTTCTACCTCAGCACCACTTGGGATGGATTCCCCCTTACTACCCGTCCTCCCACCCCCGCCCCCAGGAGATTCAAAAGTGCATGAAATAGAGCAAGTGTTTTGAGTGCTGAACAGACCCTTAATTATTCTGTCATGGTCTTGCTAGAGTCAAAAGAAAGAAAAGGCCTTTCTTGGGGGAATGGGGCCCCAGGGATCTAGATGGAGCTACATGTTCTGATTCTGACGCCAACTGCAATGTTTGGGGGTTTTCTGCACTGGCGATCGCTAACGAGTCTCTGATATCAGCAGGAAGTCCTATGACTCAGCTCAGTTCTAACACTGTTTACCAGACATCGCATTTCTTTTTTCTTTTTTTTTTTTTTATTTATTTATGATAGTCACAGAGAGAGAGAGAGAGAGAGAGAGAGGCAGAGACACAGGCAGAGGGAGAAGCAGGCTCCATGCACCGGGAGCCTGATGTGGGATTTGATCCCGGGTCTCCAGGATCGCGCCCTGGGCCAAAGGCAGGCGCCAAACCGCTACGCCACCCAGGGATCCCCAGACATCGCATTTCATCCCACAAGTGAAGGACCGAGTCCGATGAGATTGCCCACCCCCCCCTTCAAACACCAATCTAGGCTGTCACCTGTGCTTCTGAATGACCAGCTACCAATCAGAGGGTCCCATGACCTCCTCCTCAGACTCAATTAATTTGCTAGAGCGGCTCATGGGATTGAAAGAGACCCCTTACTTGCTAGATTACTGGTTTATCGAGAACAGCCAGATGTAAGAGATGCATAGGGCCAGGCATGGAGAAAGGGTGTGTAGAGCTCTTCCCACATCTGCTTTTGTTCACCAACCTGGGAGGCCATCCTTCTGGGTTTTTATGGTGGCTCCATTATTGGAATGGTTGATTAAATCATTGGCCATTAGTTTTCTTTTTTTTCTTTTTTATTTATTTATGATAGTCACACAGAGAGAGAGAGAGGCAGAGACACACAGGCAGAGGGAGAAGCAGGCTCCATGCACCGGGAGCCAACATGGGATTCGATCCCGGGTCTCCAGGATCGTGCCCTGGGCCAAAGGCAGGCGCCAAACCGCTGCGCCACCCAGGGATCCCGGCCATTAGTTTTCGATTCAACCTCCACCCCAAGAAGTGAGGGGATGGATGGGACAGGAAGTTCCAGCCCTCCAAGATGGAGTTGGTTCCCTTGGCAACCAACCTGATTCCCAGCTGTTTTCCAAAAGTCACTTCATTAACATGTTAAAGGCACCTTTCTCACTGTCAATTCTTAGGAATTCCAAGGTTTAAGAGCTCTGTGCCAGAAATGTGGATGAAGACGAAGTAATTGTTATTATAGATCACTAACATTATAATATCAAGGTAGGAAGATAACATGGCTAGCCTGAGGTTCTGACATTCAGCAGAAGTACTGGGCTATACACTCGTTTCCGTGTCCCTGCCCACTGAGAAAGCCTGCTCCAGGCTTGATTTTCTTATTGGGTGAAGTGGGCACTATGGAGGGTAAACTACATTAGTGGGGTTACAGTGGAAGTTTAGTAATATAAATGCTTTACATGCTTTGGCACATAACGAATATTCAGCACATGGCAACTAGCATTAGCAATATGAATTGTATTAAACAGATAATATGGGGATCCCTGGGTGGCACAGTGGTTTGGCGCCTGCCTTTGGCCCAGGGCGCGATCCTGGAGACCCGGGATCGAATCCCATGTCGGGCTCTCGGTGCATGGAGCCTGCTTCTCCCTCTGCCAGTGTCTCTGCCTCTCTCTCTCTCTCTGTGACTATCATAAATAAATTAAAAAAAAAAAAGATTAAAAAAAAAAACAGATAATATGGATCATTGTTACCTTATTATTTTTTAAAGATTTTATTTATTTACTCATGAGAGACAGAGAGAGAGAGGCAGAGACACAGGCAGAGGCAGAAGCAGGCTCCATGCAGGGACCTCGACGTGGGACTCAATCCTGGATCTCCAGGATCACGCCCTGGGCTGAAGGCGCTAAACCGCTGAACCACCGGGCTGCCCGAGAAAATAAAATTTAATTTTGTACATACAAGATCCCCAGACACGAGAGGTCCTGAGACAGAAGGATAAGATGAGGCACCCATGCCAGCCTGAGCTAAGCAGTGGGACGGGGGCTGGGATTTCAGAGGGGAGTAGGGCAAGGAAAACACAGGTTTGGTAAGTCGATGTTTGCCCAAGATTGAGTATCTGACAAACCACCAAGGAGCCAACACCAATGCAAAAGCATGAAGGTTTATTTACAAGCTCGAGCTTGGGTCCAAGTATACTGGACACAACAGACTAGGGGCTTGGACCCCGAGGTTAAGAGGCATAGCAGTTTTATAGGGGCCAGTGGCCAATGGGGATTGTAACACATACAGAAAGTTACAGGGTCATGTCGGTCCACAAGCAGGTGGCCAATTGAATTACAATTCATCCTACAGGGTCCGTTTGAACTAGCCTGTTATTCTGGTCAGCACTGGAGCAGGGGTTTGGCGGGCAAAGGGCTAGGTTTACATTCTTCGGCGGTTGGGGGTTCCACATTCCTTTATGAGCCGGTGGCTTGTTTAGAGTGGGGAAGTGGTTTCTTCCTGTAACCGGGGTGGGGTTCAGTTCTTGGTCTGAGATGGCTGACAAAATATAATGTTAAACCCAATGGCCCCAATTTCTCGGCCTTCACACGCTGTACAGACAGGGCGCTCAGATAAAATTTCTCTCTGGTAAACTCTAATTCTGGAAAAGACCCCCAATGTAGAGTCTTCTCCGGAGTTAAGTTTCTCAAATTTCTCTTGAGCCTGCAGGGTCTCTGGATTGCCTTTAGCTCCAAATAGACCACAAGCCAAAGTGGCACATTTTGGAAAGACTTTTTTTAAAAGATTTTACTTATTTATTCATGAGAGACAGAGAGGCGGAGACAGGCAGAGGGAGAAACAGGCTCCATGCAGGAAGCCCCATGTGGGACTTGGACTCGATCCTGGGACTCCAGGATCACGCCCTCGGCTGAAGGCCACGTTAAACCGCTGAGCCACCCCCGGCTGCCCTATTACACTATCTCTAACGCCCTCCCAACTTGAAAGTATATAATGGGCCACTCCTCAAGACGCCAGGTCAACTTTCTGACCCAGGGTCCTTCCCTATGCTTTAATAAAACCACCTTTTTGCACCAAAGACCTCTCAAGAATTCTGCCTTGGCCCTGAACCCCTTCATATACAAATCAGGACCAGCCACTTGGATGTCTGGGAGAGTCCCAAATGCAAAGCTTCTGTGTCCTCAGAATGAGTTGCCCTCCCAGCATATTAATACGTATCACCAACCTGCAAGCTCACCCAAGCCTTGGGGCCCCAGGGATCTTACTGGGGTTTCATTAAGTAGGCATAAGTAATCCATTCAATGTCCAGCTTCTCCCCTCTATCTGGAGATTGAGTTTATCTGGTAGCCTAAAGCCCCAAACCTCTAATCACACTGTTGGGTGGGTCTTTCCCACATGACCAGCCCCATCTAGGACCTTCTTAGCATAAACTCAGGTGTGGCCTGAGGGACCCACCCTGGAATAACAAAGCCACTCTTACCACTAAATGATTCCAAAGGTTCCAGGGTTCCATCCCAGGAGCCTGGGAACAAAAGCCTACCAAATTATTTTCATCCTGCAATCTGCAAGACCAAAAACTAGTTACTATGATGACCAATGGAGAGGTTTTAAAAGGCAAAGAATAACCATTCTCAGGAAAGTAAACTGGAACAGTAGCCACCATCACTTAGAAGCCTCCATAGGGCTGGGCAGACTGGACATCCCAGAGGAGGCATGGGCCAACACCATCCATTCCCCAAACACAATCTTGGAGAACTGCTAAGGTTGACTTCAATTTGCCAGTGGCTCTGGGCCCCTGGGAGACAGCACATAGGGAAGAGCCCTGCAGGGCCAGCAGCCTTGGCTGAGCTCTTTAAACCCCAGTCCGGGGATCCCTGGGTGGCTCAGCGGTTCAGTGCCTGCCTTCGGCCCAGGGCATGATCCTGGAGTCCCGGGATCAAGTCCCACATCAGGCTTCCTGCATGGAGCCTGCTTCTTCTCTGTCTGTGTGTCACCTCTCTCCCTCCCTCCCTCTCTCTCTCTCTCTCTCATGAATAAATAAAATCTTAAAAAAAAAAAAATCTTAAATAAATAAATAAACCCCAATCCATCTGTTGGATAGGGAGACCAAGCTCCAGGAGGCTGCCAGGAAAATGAAATGACAGGATGTGCATGGGTATTTGACAAGGGCTGAAGGGGTCTCATCCTGATTTCTAGTTGCCAAGTGGTTAAGAACTTCTTGGGCCCATCTGGCAGGGCCACCAGCCTGGGTCATCCTAGCGCCTGGTCATCCTAGCGCCTGGTCTACAGTCACGGAGGTGACTGTAGCATCACTACAGGAGTGGTGCAAGGATTCAGTGCATCCCCTTGTTGTGCCCAAAATTGCAAATCCAAGAAACCACCAAGGAGCCAACACCGATGCAAGTACATGAGGATTTATTAACAAGCTCAAGCTTGGGTCCAAGTATACCCAACACAGTGGAGCAGGGACTTGGACCCCGAGGTGGGTTCCAGCTGGGTTTTTATGGGCTGGTCTAGGGGACCTCCAGAAGGGGTGGAGGAATTTCTCGAGTTCTGTTTGCATTCTGATACGGGGCTTTCAAAGGCGTTAAGCTGCTTTTTTCCTGTAACTGAAGTAAGGTAAAGTTCAGCTCTTATTCAGGAGGGCCTGAAATGGCTGTACTTGTGCTAATGCTGAACTTAAGGTGGAATGGCCTTAATTTTCTGGGCCTCCACAATGGCACCAGGTGACTGCTCACTCACTGTCCCACATCCTGGAACAGGGCCCACCAGTTTCAGTATCTCGCAGAAACGAAGAGTGAGATTTAAGGCAGGGAGTCAGTCGACAGCAGAGCCACCTTTAGAAGCTTCATTATATCCTCTATTTGGAAAGATATTGGGAAGCCTTATTTTGTTAACTTTGGGGTCCTAAACCTCTTACTTTGGAGCTGAACTTGAGAGTATAGGGGTGAGAGGTCACCAGGCCTTTGGTTGCTCCTCTCCATGAGGGCAGGAGTGTCAGGGAGGTCAGGGTGCTTCAGAATGTTCTTCTAGAGGGGCCTGGGGGCATTCGGCCTTTACATGTATATGGGTAAATAGCCTTCTATCTGTCCAAAGTCATGTGTGTGTGTCTGTGTGTGTGTCTGTGTGTATCTCACACACTATTCTGGTGCTTGAGAGGGTGTGGAGGCTGAGAAAAATTAAGGCCATTCCACTTTAAGTTCAGCATTAGCACAAGTACAGCCATCCCAGGCCCCCGTGAATAAGAGCTGAACTTTACCTTACTTCAGTTACAGGAAAAAAGCAGCTTAACGCCTTTGAAAGCCCCATATCTTGGGCACAACACCATGCCAGGTGAGAGCTCTTGCCCAAGGCCTTGGCGCACTGTGCACACCAAAGACCTCATCCCAGTATGTGTGTGTGCCCCGGCAGGTGCAGCGCCAAGCTGCGACCGAAGGCCTTGCCATACCACTTGCACGGGAACGGCCTTGCCCGGGAGTGTGTGCATCCAGGCAGGTGCAACAGGGAGCTGCGGCTGAAGGCCTTACCGCAGGGTGTGTGCTCTGGTGCATGGTCAGGGCCAAGAGTGACAACAGATAGCTGAAAGCTTTCCCACACTTGCTGTACTGGAATGGCCTCTTCCCTGAGTAGATCCTTTGGTAGTTAAGCAGGTCTGAATGCCGCTCAAGTTCTTTCTGCAGACTACATACTGATGCCTCTTGTTGGGCTGGTAAGACTGGGGACCTCAAAATGGCCGACCCCAGGCCAGCAACCTCCCAATAAGGGCGCCTTACCGCCCTACCCTAACTTAGCACACAAAGACCTGTAACCCTTGCCCTAATCGGAATGCCGCCCTGCCCCCATCTTCCCCACCGGAAACCTCTATAGGAAACCTCTATAGACCCCCCTGCGGTTTGCCAGGGTGCGACTACCCCAGCCTGAGACTTCCCCCGCTGGCTCTCTCCCTCCCCTGCGGGCTGCAGAACCTTGCCCGAGAGCGCGTCCCATTAAAAGCCTGTTTCAACCAACTTTTGCCTGGCCTCTCTATTCCATTTCACTACCGATCTGATTAAACCTGACACCTCTCTTCAGAGGGATCTTTCCTAGGCTGGTACATAGTGGGGCCAGTGTCCCTACCAAACTCATAACACTGGTGGCCTTCATCCTCCACGATGGTTGCTTCCTCCCCCATCCCCCCAGCAGCTCCTTCCTCCAGGCCTCCGGGCTCAGCGGCTGAGTGGCCTCCATCCTCAGCCTCCATCTTATCTGCAGGAGTTCCCTCCCCAGACATCCTTGTTCTGCTGCCTCCCATCAGTCAATACAGCTGAAAGAGTCTGAACATGCACATGTCATCCAGGGGGTATCCAAAAAGGAAAATGAAGTTCAGTTCTTAGATAAGTGTTCCTACCCCCTCCACAGCTTAGCTTAGCAGAGTGATGTGCAGGAAGGGTCCCCATTCTGGGGCCTACCTCCAAACCAGTTTATCCCAGCTCCACCTCCAACAACTCTAAGACCTGGTAGCTTAGCTCTCATCTATAAAATGGACTGGAATTCCTGCCTCCAGGTGGCCATGTGATTCAGATTAAGCAATGGATCAGAGAGAGAGAAAAGTCTGGTCCCTTCATCCCCCCCCCCTTTTTTTTTAAGATTTTGTTTTATTCATTCATAAGAAACACACACACACACACACAGAGGCAGAGACACAGGCAGAGAGAGAAGCAGGCTCCATGCAGGGAGCCTGACGTGGAACTCGATCCCGGGTCTCCAAGATCACGCCCTGGGCCAAAGCAGTGCTAAACCACTGAGCCACCTGGGCTGCCCCCTTCATCCCCTTATAAGGACACCAATCCATCACAGGGGCTCCATCACTTCAGCCAAACCCAATAGCCTCTCAAAGGCCCCACCGGTGAGCACCCAGATATTAACAACTAGGGATTCAACATATGAATGGGTGGGAGTGATAATGGACACAACAGCTTCTACAAGCCCGGAAGAAGCAGAGAAAGAGAGTCTTCCCCAGGAGCTTAGTTTGGGACAAGGGGTGACTTATCAACTGGGAGGAAAAAATTCTCCTCTACCCTTCAGAGGGTTTTCTGGCTGGTCTACAAATCAAACTGACAACAAGACAGATTCACAGGAGAAAATCAAATTTTGTACATACAGGATCCCCACAGACACGAAAGGGTCCTAGACAGAAAGGTAAGACAAGGCACCTGTGCCAGCCTGAGCTAAGCAGTGATGGGGGCTGGGGCTTCAGAGGGGAGCAGGGCAAGGAGAACACAGGTTTCAGAAGTCTGACAGGCACTCAGATAAAACTTATCTCTCTGGTAATAGCTCTAATTCTGGAAAAGACCCCCCAGTGTAGAATCTTCTAGAGAGTTAGGGGAGGGCCAAAAATTTCTCTTGAGCCTGCAGGGTCTCAATAGCATTCAGCCCCAAATAGTTCACATGCCAAAGTGGGCCAAAGACTTCTTTAGGACTTAGGAATGGAAACATTCATGAATGTTAGAGCACAGCAGATTTTATAGATGGTCTAGTCAATGTTTCTCGATCCTACTACACATTAGAATCTTCTGAGGAGTTTCAGAATATAATGCGTTATGACCACAACAATTTGAGTTGATCTCCAGAGGTGAAGCTGTGGGCAGTAGTATTTTTTGACAGCTCCCAAGTGATTGTGATACACAAACAAGATTGAGGACCAATGAATCTATAAAGTTTGCGGCTCTTTTAAGGATTTTATTTTTTTCTTAAGTAATCTGTACACCCAATGTGAGGCTCGAACTCACAACCCTGAGATCAACAGTGGCATGCTCCACCCACTGAGCTAGCCAGGTGACCCTGTACAAAGCTTATTTTTCAAATGAAACACCTGGGTGGCTCAGTGGTTGAGCATCTACCTTTGGCTCAGGGCATGATCCTGGGGTCCTAGGATCCAGTACCAAATCAGGATCCCCACAGGGAGCTTGTTTCTCCCTCTGCTTATGTCTCTGCCTCTCTCTCTGTGTTTCATGAATAAATAAATTTTAAAAATCTTTTAAAAATAAAAAAAAATTTAAAAATAAATAAAATGAAACTTCATTGCACTGTCCCAGATGGAAATTCCATATCACTTGCCTTAAAGATAGTCCTAACAGTGACTACTGTGAAAAAAAAAAGATACCACCTGAAATAAAGGGATTGGTAAGCATGAGAACCGCTACAGATAAACTTACTCCTTCACTGAAAAACGAAAGCCTGAAAACGAAAACAAACAAAAAAACCCACCAACTTCCTGACCACAGGATTCAGAGTTGCCAGGCTTTACCCCTCCAGGGATCATGAGGTTACACCCTGATTTCAGAGACAAGGTGAGGGAAACATGGGTTGGCCCAATTTCGCTAGATACCTTTAAAAAACCTAATACTAATAAGCAATGAAGGCATATCTGAGACTAAGAAGAAAAAGATGCTTGATACTACAGGGAGGGTACGGTGGGGTGAAGGCAGGAGCACCACATCTTCTGACTGCAATGAAAGTGACCTCCAGGGATCCCTGGGTGGCGCAGCGGTTTGGCGCCTGCCTTTGGCCCAGGGCGCGATCCTGGAGACCCGGGATCGAATCCCACGTCGGGCTCCCGGTGCATGGAGCCTGCTTCTCCCTCTGCCTGTGTCTCTGCCTCTCTCTCTCTCTCTGTGTGACAATCATAAATAAATTAAAAAAAAAAAAAAAAAAAGAAAGTGACCTCCAAGTCAACCAAGCACCGGTGCCCTGGTTATCCTACAGATGATGCAGTCTTGCCAGACAGCTGGTCCAGCAAAGGTAGAGTAGTGCCTGGACAAGAAGCTAGAACTGCAGGTCCATCCCGGCAGGTTCCACTGGAGGAAACTCAGAGCTCATCGAGGACAAGAACTGACCAGGGCCAATGAGCAGTGGACGTGACAAGGGCAGGTCTCTGGAATTCCAGCGTCTCACCACCAAACCCTAGAGCATCCCTCAGGGAGCACACTCATGGGTTGTGTGCTGAGAGGCAAGATTAGCGCTCATAACCCACCGCATTCACTTCTCAGGTCAACATACTGAGTCTCCTGGGTGAGGAATAGAACTTGTCCAAATTCCTGAACAAAAGATGATGATGATGATGATGACAATCAGACACTAACATTAAGGGGTCACTGTGAGCGGGGCACCGTCTAAAGGTTCATTAGAAACTCAAATTCTATCATCATCCCTAATTCAGATGGGGAAACTGAGGCACAGAGTGCGCACCTCGTCCGGGGTTGGAGCTAGTAAGGGGTAGAGAGGCTCCAAAGGTCATGTCACAACAGGGGAAACTGAGGCCCACAGAGGATGAAACAGTTTGGGGCCAAACTTCCCGCGTGGGGGGTGGGGGGAACGGCTAAATGGGAGGGCGCGCGGGTCAGAATCCACGACCTCTTCAACTTTGTCCTCTCCTCGCCGTGGGGAACCATGACATCACACGCGGATCGTGACCAGAAGCTTTGGAATCCCAAGGGAAATCGGGGTGTGGGAAACGCGGCTCGCACTCACCTCCCGAGGCTCTTCTTCCGAGCCCGGACTTCCGGCCTCAGGAGCCAGGCCGGGAGCGCCCCGCCTGAGCAGACCCGGCGCCCCTCCGAATGACCGAGGCCTACGGACCCCCGGGCACCACGGACCGAGGTTGGGAGCAGGGCCAACTCAATGCGCACCGCCCTACGGGTCGTTTAAAGCCGCCGGTGCGGCGGCTCTGCCAATCGGAACCCTCCTTCCAGCCTGGTCCCGCCTCATGCGTCGGTCTTCCGGCGTCTCTCTGTCTCCAGGGCAACCGCCAGCCGGACGGCCTAAGAGGTCCAGGGATTTCTGGGTGTTGTAGTCTCTGAGGGGCAGAGAAACGAGAGGGCCCCTGGGAATGAGAAAAGTCTCCGACTCAGGCGTTCCTGATTCCTTCCCCTGGCCCCTCACTCGCCAAGTCCTGCCACAGGGGTCGACCTGTTCGCCGACCTGGCGGTCAGTTGTGGCAGGGCTCGGTCCTCACTGTGGGCGTCGCTGAGCGGGTCCGCGGTCACTATGGTAACACCTCGGGCTCGCGATTCGCCTCTTGCGTGGTGACGTCACTCTCCGAGCCGGACGAGAAGGCAGCAGGCGCCGGAGCAGGGGGTGGAAGGTGTGAGGTTGGCTTGTGGGAGGAGCGAGGGGGATGTGGATGAGGTTATGGCAGGTGCTCATCCAAGGAAGTGCCACAGAAAAATTGGATGTTTTAATTCTGAACTTTTTAAATAGGCGATAATTTTATGTTTGGAGAAAAGTTGCAGGTGGAGAGTGGCCACCTGCCTCTTCCAGCTTCCCCTACTGTTAACCTCTTATGACCTCAGCACATCTGTGACAAATCCTTCAAGTTGGAACAATGCTATTAACTGGACTCCAGGCCATTCACGTTGTCCCACTCATCCGGAGTCCTTTTCTATTCCGGGAGTCCAGCAGGAGCCATGTTGCAAGGAGTTGCCCTGTCTCCCCAGCTAACTGATTTCTCAGACTTTCCTTGTTTCCATGATCTCGATAGTTTTGAAGGGTACTAGCCAGGTGTTCTGTAAAATGTCCTTCCATGCTTGCTCATGACTTTGCTTGGGTTATGAGTAGGAGCTGACTTAATTTTTAAGATTTCATTTATTTATTCATGAGAGACACACAGAAAGAGGCAGACATAAGCAGAGAGAGAAGCGGGCTCCCTGCAGGGAGTCTGATGCGATCCCAGGACCCCAGGATCAGGACCTGAGCCAAAGGCAGATGCTGAACCACTGAGCTACCCAGGTGTCCCAGGAGACCTAAATCTTTGTACACACACAAAACAGACTTTGGAATGAGTCAAACCTCAGCACTGTCATTTGTGTGACCTTGGGCAAACTGTCAATCTCTCTAGGCTGTAGTTTCTTCACCTACAAAGTGGGCAGCATAACAGAAGCTCCTTACAGGGTTGTCGCTAGAATTAAGTGGCATTTATGATTCTTGGCACCCTTGCCCCCCCATGAATGGAAGAACTGAGCCCTCAGCTGCTTCAACTAGTGTAGGTTTAATTAGAGAAACAATGGGGGGAGGTTGAGAAAGGCCATGGAGAGCAGTTGTGGGGAGACCCCTGCAGATGCTCACACCCCTGGGTCTGTCCGGACCCTCAGACCCAGGGACACGTTCCCGCAGTGTCATCCTCAGAGGACCCATGTTGTTACCCTCCACACTGGTCATCTGGATCAGACCAGCTTCTTGGGACCCGGAGGAGGCCAGACTACCTGGCAGATGAGGGACTGGCGACTGCTGAGCTGAGATGAGCAGGGTCTGCTAGAAGGAGCAGCAGGGGTCCGTCCTAAGGAAGGGATGAAAGAGCAGAGAAATGCGGGTGCGCCTGGCTTTGGGTCCTACGCGTCCTACTCACTGGGCTGTTCCATCACGTAGAATGCACATCCCCCGGCCCAAGGAGATGGGGGGTCCCTCCCTGTCACCCCTAGTAGGTACTTTCCCCTCCCAGGGGTTCTTGCAGCCACCAGTTGGGAGAGGGCTGCCCCTCTAGTTACATATGTCCTCCCATCACCAGGCCTTCCAGGCTCCTCCGCTGCTTGCCAGTTACCCTCCTGCTAGAGAGCACACTCAGTGACCACCGGGACCTCCCCTGCCTCTCCCACCCCCAGCCCCGCTGCACCCTGTGCTCCACTGTACCCCCAGCCTGGCACACTGGAGCCATGCAGGGTTGGAGCAAGGAGTAGATACATAAGGTCTGCCCTGTGTCCTGGAGTTCCTGGGATGGATCAGTTCGACTACTTGCTCCAGAGGGTCTCACAATATAGAGCAGGGGGCCGCAAGCTACAGCCTAAGGGTAACTCTAGCCTCCCCCACTTTTTGTAGTTTTTAAAATCATGTAAAATCTGCATCACATAAAATTCACTATTTAACCGTTTTAACTGATCAAGGATCCATCCAGCAGTAGTTCCTTCATAAGTTAAACAGAATTACCCCGTGACCCAGCATTTCTGCCACTTGGTATATTCCCGAAAAAACTGAAAACAAGTGTTGCAACAAAAAAGTGTACACAGATGTTGGTAGAAGCACCAGTCACAATAGTCAAAAGGTGAAAACAACTCAAATGTCCTTCAGCTGTTGGGTGGATAAACAAAATGTGCTCTGTTCATCCCTGGAAATGCTACTCAGCCATAAGAAAGAACAAAGCACTGACCCCTGCTACTGCCTGGAAGACCTTGAAATCCCGGTGCTCAGGTGAGTGAAGCCTGACACAAAGGCCACGTGGTGTGTGATTCCATTTCCAGCACGTGTCCAGAGGAGGCAAATCCACAGAGACACGGAGAGCTCACTAGTGGTTGATGAAAATGTTTTGTAGCTCCACAGTGGTGAAGGTTGTGCAACATTGTGAATTAACTAAATGTTAACTCTTGGTAGATTTTATGTTAGGTCTGTTTTGCCACAAGGTAAACAAATCCAACATAAAATTCATTGAGCAGATTCATAACTGAGTTCCCCCAGCTCTCCAAGGCCCGCTACCTGTGTGCTCTTTACTGGCCACGTCAAGCATCGGCTTGAGGTTCAGGACAATCAATGAACTCAGGACTTTTCATAAAACTCTGGAATTCTACAATTGGAGTTTTCTAACCCACCAGGGGTTCCCTTCTCAAACTTGAGGCAACCAGGAGCAAGCCCTCCCAGCCCAGCAGTGGACACAATGCCCTTCCCGGCCATGACATACCTGATGTCCATTTCTGTGTTACAGTGGTGGCAGTAACACTTGGGGGGTTGACCAAGAAGTGAACCGGAAACAGAGAAAGACACAGTAGGGGTGAGGCAGGTCACGTTCCTTCCCTCCCTTCTGTCCTCTTCCCTGCTCTCTCTTCTCCTTTGCTCTTGTTGTGACCCATGTTCTGTCCCATCTTCCACCTAGATTCTCCCCATCCCCAGAAGTGGGGTTCCTCAAGCTCATCCCTACTGACATTTTGACCCAGATCACTGTTTGTTGTGGGGGCTGTCCTATGCCATGTAGGATGTTTAGCATCCCTGGCCCTCCACCCACTAAAGGCCAGTAGCATCTCCTGGATCCCCAGGCGTGACAACCAACAGTATCACCAGATGCTGCTGCATCCTCTGGTGGCAAGGTCACCCTCCCATTGGAGAACCACTGGTCTAACCAAGGACCCAAGTCCAAGCCCAAAGCTCATCTTGTTGGTCCCATCTTCCTCACCCATCACACCCAACCCACTAGCATTTTTCCTTGTAAAACTGCTCTACAAGGACCTCTACAAAAGGTCCTCATCACGCCCACTACCATAACCATGTATCCTGCTGGGATCACCCAGGCCTTCTCTGTTTCTCTGCTCTCACTCTTGCCCTGATGCCATGTTACTGTCCACACACAACATCCAGAGTGACCTTTTTGACTTCAAATCAGAGCTTGCAAATGGCTCTCCACCTTCCTTCTTGCCATGATCTAGGAGGCCGCTTTGTGATCTGGACACAGATCCCTCTGCCCCTCTCAACTCGTGCAGATTTTCCTTTGGTTCCTCAAAGGCACAACCATGCATTTTGGCCTCAGGGTCTTTGCATTGTATGTTCCCTTCACTCACAACAGCTATCCCTAAAATCCTCAAGGCAGGCTGCATCTACAACCTCATCCTGCTTTCTCAGGTAAAGCAGCCTACTCCCCTACATGCTGTGAGAGGTCCCCTGATTTGCTTCCTTTTCTGGAGCTCATCACTCATTTCATGCCTGTCCTCCTATCATGTGAGCTCTGTGGGTCCAGGGACCTTGTGGGTCTTATGCTCCCCAGCATCCAGTGAGGGACCTGCTGCATATATAAATATTTGAATGTATGGATGAAATGAATGACTACTGGCCATTTCTTCCCAGTAGTCATTATTCCATGCCTCTGGCCCCTTACGGCTACCCCTATACCTCTTTTTACTGTTTAGCAAATTACTTGGTCCTTAAGAACCTACCTTATGTGGAGAGAGAGAGAGAGGCAGAGTCAGAGACAAAGAGAATGAATGAATGAATGAATCAATGAATGATAGTATTTCATAGTACTCTCTGGGGCTGTGTTAGTATAGAAGGGAGTGGCTTGTAGCCAAGCCTGAGGATGGAGGCAGGGAGGAGGGGGGCGGTGGAGACAGGGAGGGAGTGAGGGAAGGAGGGAGGGGCGTTCAATTTACTGAGAGAGGTCTTCTCTCCTACCCCTCACTCCCTTCCTTCTCTGTACCTTCTTCTCTCTCTGCCCATCCCCCTCCCTCCCCATCCCCCCTTAGATGAGAAGCTCCTTCTTACCCAGTCTCCTTTGTTGTAGGACACGAATAAGAAGGTGACCATCATGTAGGTGCATTTCAACATGTTCCATCTGGTCCACTTGCTTGGTGGTTTCTTGGGGGTGGTGGCTGGGGAAAGCTTCTCTGGGAGAACCCGGTGGAAAGAATGCATGCTGAAGGCATGCCCTTCCTGCCTGGAAACCCATGCCCTTCTTGAACTTCACACCCCATTTCCGCTTGCCCCTGCAATTTTTGGCCTACAGCTGTAGGTTCCCCCTCCCTCCTCTCCACCCCCAGGCACCAGCCTTGCCAGTTGGCCTCCTGCTCCACACTTCTGTCCCTGAAGCCATCAGCCAGGAGGCTGTGCCAGGAGGATCTTCCTCACACCCAAATTGGACCCTGTCACCTCCCTGCTTCTGACCTAACGTGGTGTGCAAATGTCCTTCTCACCTCCCCCAACATTCTTTCCTGCTTTTTTCATTCTAAATATTTTAGCAAAATATGCAGAAAACCTCAAATTCTTATGATAATCATGTTACGATTGCATGTGTGTGCAGTCATGTCTGTGTAAGATGAGTTTGCTTTCTTTCTTTGCAGTCTTTGTGACTTTTAGTTCATATCTCTCATCTGGGAAGGACTTGCACAGGATGGACCATCCAGTGTAATGTACAATGGAAATGCTAACTGCAAGAACCATTTGCAAGCTCCAGGTGGGAAAAGCTTCCAATATTTCTTTTTTATTTTTTAAAGATTTTGTTTATTTATTTATTTGAGAGAAAGAGAGAGAGCATGAGCAAGGGGAGAGGGAGAAGCAGACTCCTGCTGAGCAGGGAGCCAGATGTGGGACTAGATCCCAGGAGTCTGGGATCACGACTTGAGCCAAAGACAGACACTTCACCAACTGAGCCACCCAGGTGCCTGCTTCCAATATTTTAACATTAAACTGGCTATTCCCGTTACATTTTTGGGAGCTCCTCCTTGTCCTATGAAGATGCTCCCTCCATTCCTGGTGTGCTGAGATTTTATTTTGTAACTATGAATGACGTGGGATTTTATTATATTTTTTCTGTATCTGTTGAGATGATAATGATTTTTCCCCTCTTTATGTTAATAGGGTAGGATTCCATATATCACCTTTGCATTGTTGGCATCAACTCAATTTGGTCATGGTTTTTGCTTGTTTGTTAAAGAACCTTGCCAAATTGAATTTGCTAATATTGAATCTAGGATTTTGCCATCTATGTTTGTGGGGAAGATTAACCTGAAATTCTCCTTTCTTAAAGGGTGTCTGTCAAATCTTTCAAGGTTATCCTGGCCTCAAACTAAGTTGGAAGATGCCTGTTTTTAATTTTATGGAAGATTTTATAGAAGATCAGTGATTTCCTCTTTAAGTGTTTGGATGAGTTTACCATTAAAGGCATCCACCCTGGGAGTATGTTTGTTTGTTTGCTTGTTTTTAAAGATTTTATTTATTTATTCATGAGAGACACAGAGAGAGAGGCAGAGACAGAGGCAGAGGGAGAAGCAGGCTCCCTGCGGGGAGCCTGATGCAGAATTCGATCCCAGGACCCTGGGATCTCGACATGAGCTAAAGGCAGATGCTTAACCACTGAGCTACCCAGGTGTCCCTGTGTGTTTTTGTGGGAAGTCTGTTTGGTTAAATTTCTTAGATTAGGGGTGTCTGGGTGGTTCAGTCGATTAATCATCTGCCTTTGGCTCAGATCACGATCTCAGGGTCCTAGGATCAAGCCCTACGTTGGGCTCTCTGCTCAGTGAGGAGTCTGCTTCTCCCTCTGCCTACTGCTCCCCCTGCTTGTGTGTGAAGTCATGCTCCCTCTGTCAAATAAAGTCTAAAAAATTTATTAAAAAAATAAATTTCCTTGATTAAAGATTAAATGTCTTTGATAAAGGATTATTCAGATATTTCACCTTCTTTTGTTTTACTTTTGGTCATTTGAGTTTTCTTAGGATTTTGTCCATTTTGTCTACACTTGCCATTTTATCGGCATAAGGTGTTTCAAACTATCCTCTTTATCGTTCTTTTAATACCTGCAGCATCCCCTCCCTCCTGATTTTGGTGATTTGTTTCTCCTGTGTTTTTTTGGTTTCTTATCAGCAGTGCTAGAGAAATACATTTGTATTAGTTTTTTTCCAAAAGACTAGCTATTAGCACTGTTGATTTCTATCATATTTTTTTTTCACAGGCTTTTTATCATTTCCTTCCTCCTCCTTGGGTTTAATCTGTTTCTCGTTTTCAAAATCCTTTAGCTAGGTAGTCAAACCATTGGTTTCCTGCATTTTCACCTTTCTTCCCTCCTTTCTCTTAATGTCCACATTTAAGATGATAAATTTCTCTCTAAAAAGCTTTGGCAGAGCACCTGGGCAGCTCAGTTGGTTAAGCATCTGCCTTCAGCTCAGGTCATGATCTCAGGGTCCGGGGATTGAGCCCAATATCCAGCCTGCGTCCAGCCCCATGTGGAGCTGGGCTCTGTGCTCAGCGGGTAGTCTACTTGTCCCTCTGTTTCTCTCTTTGCCCCTCCTCTCACTCATCCACGCGCTTTCTCTTTCCCTCTCCTACAAATAAATAAAATCTTTAAAATAAAAGCTTTGGGACACCTCGATTTGGGCTCAGGCTATGATCTCAGGGTCTTGGGGCTGTGTCCAGCTCCACGCTCAGCTGGGAGTCTGCTTGATATTTTCTTTCTCCATCTCCCTCTGCCCCTTCCCTCCCCCTAAAACAAATAAATGAATCTTCAAAAAAATAAAAAGCTTTGGCTGTACCCTCCAAGTGTTGATAGCAATATCCTTACTGTCATTAAATTCAAAATTCTGATTATTTTGTGATTTCTCCTTTGGCCAATGGGTTATTTACTTATTAATTTATAAGTTTAGATTTCCTAATACTTCATTGATTTACAGCCTAACTCCACTGCACTTACAGAGCATACTCTAAATGACTTCAATCCGAAGTTGACCAAGGCTTGTTTTATGAACCAAAATGCAGCCAGTTTTGGTAAGAAAAAAAAAAAAACAATCCCATGTTCACTTTAAAAGGCTGTGCATAAAAAAATAATAATAATAAATAAAAATAATTAAAAGGCTGTGCATTCCCTCAGTGTCAGGTTCAGAGTTCTTTCTGCATCAATTATGTCACATTTGTTTGTTGCTCTTTAGACCTTTTTTTTCTTTAGACCTTTGATATTGTTTTATCTACCTATTCCACCATCTATTGAGCGAGGTGTTAAAGTTCTCCATTATGATCATGGATACATCTATTTCTTCTTGTAGTTTGGCCTGTTTTTGTTTTATGTAAAAACCAGCCACTGGGTGAAAATAGGTTGAGAACTGACATATTTTCCTGGTGGATTAATCCTTTTATCGATTTCAATGCTCCTCTTCATCTCTAGAAATACTTCTTGACTCAGAACCTGCAGTGTCTGGTGTCAGAATAGTTATGCTGGCTTCCTTTAGGTTAGCAGCTCAGGGATATACTTATTATGATAGAATTCTCCCTATTTTTCTTTCAAATTTTCTGTCTCTCTCTTACAGATCTCTTATAGGAGGGTGGTTCAAAAATATTCTCTTTGTCTGTGGTTTTAAACTGTTCTGTGATGATGTTCCTAGAAGTGGTTTTTTTTTAAATTTTTATTTATTTATTTATTTATTTATTTATTTATTTATTTATTTATTTATTTATGATAGTCACAGAGAGAGAGAGAGAGAGGGGCAGAGACACAGGCAGAGGGAGAAGCAGGCTCCATGCACCGGGAGCCCGACGTGGGATTCGATCCCGGGTATCCAGGATCGCGCCCTGGGCCAAAGGCAGGCGCCGAACCACTTCGCCACCCAGGGATCCCTAGAAGTGGTTTTCTTTATACTCACTCCCTTGGGGTTCTCAGAACTTTTTAAAAAATATATTTTATTTTTTGAAGATATCTGGGTGGCTCAGTGGATGCATATCTGCCTTTGGCTCAGGTCATGATCCTAGAGTCCTGGGATGGAGTCCTGCATCGGGCTCCCCACGGGGAGCCTGCTTCTCCCCCTGCCTATATCTCTACCTCTCTGTGTGTGTCTCTCATGAATAAATAAATAAAATTAAAAAAAATTTTTTTGGGACACCTGGGTGGCTCAGCGGTTGGGCAGCTGCCTTTGGCTCAGGTCTTGATCCTGGGATCTGGGATTGAGTCCCACATTAGGCTCCTGCGAGGAGCCTGCTTCTCCCTCTGCCTTTATCTCTGCCTCTGCCTGTGTGTGTGTGTGTGTGTGTGTGTGTGTGATGAATAAATAAATACATTTTTTTAAAAGATTTTATTTTTTTAAGTAATCTCTAACCTCTACATGGGACTTGAACTCATGATCCCGAGATCAAGAGTTGCATGTTCTTCTGACTGACTGAGCCAGGCAGGCGCTCCTCAGAAATTTAAAAATCTGTTGCTTGATGGTTATTTTTACCAGTATGCTTTCTGTGCTTTTTCTATTCTTTTATCCACTGCACTTCACTTTGAGTAATTCCTCTTGACCTGTTTTCTAGCTCACTAATCTTGTTTTCTGCTGTTAAGCCCAACCATCAAATTCTTCATTTCAGTTACATATTTTCAAATCTGGACTTGCCATTTGACTATTTTTTCTAACAAATTATAATTCTCCAGTGAAATTCTCCATCTATTTTTGTGAACTTAATAAACATAAGCTTTTTAAAGTGCTTATGGCCACTATCTGTGCCACCTGGAGGCTCACTTTTATTGCCTGGTTTCCTCTCTTGGCTTTTGGCTCTGACTCTTGGGATTGATGTGTAATTTCCAGGGGTAACAGGAATGTGTCCCTCATTTACCTCAGTGTATTGGGTTTCCTTGGCACCAATGGGCAGCACGAAGGAACAGGGTAGCTTGAGGACTCTGGATGCCCTTCACAAGGACACCTTCCCGGGTATTAAAGCTCTGCCCATGATTACCTGGAGGCTTCTCCTCTTCTGGCAGCTTTTTCATAAACCGGGCTGAAGGAGTTCGCTGTCCTTTAGGCAGGAAAACGTGCAGATCCATGACTTACCTTCTTCCCTGCAACCACTTGTTTCTTCTAAAGATGAACATGGAGAAGGAGGAGGAGAGGAAATCACTAAGGAAGCAGGGAAGGGGTGGAGGCAGGGCCTCTGGGGGCCTCTGATGTGAAGTGGAGGGGATGCGGTGGCCTTGCTGCCCCTTGGTCCCCAGGCACTCTCCTGCTTGGTGGCATTGGCACCCTTGGCCCAGCTGTGCAATCAACTGGCTCCCTCACCTCATTCAGGTCTTTGCTAAAATGTTACTTTCCCTCACCGCCCACTAAAAACCTGTCAACTGCTCCCACACTGTCTTTCCATCTCTCTTTCTCCACTGTGTTCACAGGACCCATCCACACCCAACAGACACTTAACCTACTTCTTTACTTATTTTGTCTTTTTTCTCCTCTCACTTGAATGCAAGTTCACACAGGCACCAATTTCTTTCTGCCTGGTTCCCTACTCTTCCCTGACACCTAGAACTGGACTTAGCACAGAGGAGCTAGTTAGTATTGATCAGCCACTTATGCTGTTTGTGATGATGATGAGAGAGAGTGTGAGGTTCAGTGATTTCTAAAGACTCTTCCAACATCGAGAAAGGAAGCAACTCTGTGTTTCTGTGCACAGAAGTAAAAACAAATAAAAGGCCCATACAGCACGATCACTACTCACCACTCAACACCTGGAGGCTCAGCAAACCTAAAGAAGACAATGCACAAACTGAATTACAAAAGGCAGCATGGAAATTGCTCTTGGGTCCATGAGTTTGACAAGCTCACCATAAGTTACCTCTCCTCTGAGAAACCCTGCTAGATTCCAGGCACCTTTTTTCATTGGCACCTCCCTCAGGACCGTGATCTATATTGCATTATAACCATCCATCTCCTGCACCAGACTATAAGTTTACATAGTACATGCAGAAGCATGGCAGATTCATCTTTGGGGTTTCTACTACCCTGCATGGTCCCTGCCCATACTGATTATTGAAAAATATTCTTGCCAGACAAGCTTCCCACTAAAATCCCAGGGCATGCCCAGAGTGAGATTCTTACCTAGGATTTCTGATGTTGCCCATCCAGAAAAAAGGGTGGTTGAGGAAGCAAGATGATGGGCGCAGACAAAGTCCAGAGTGTTGAGTCCAAAGGGTCATGAAAGATGAGACCATAAGGAGGAAACAAATCAGATTAGAAGGTGGGGAGACTGGGAGCACATGAGAGCAGAGCCCAGGTGCGGTGTGGTAGGACTTGACAGTGAACTGGGGAGACCATCAAAATCCTTGTTGTGGGCAGCCCGGGTGGCTCAGCGGTTTAGAGCCACCTGCAGCCTAGGGCGTGATCTTGGAGTCCCGGGATTGAGTCCCATGTCGGGCTCCCTGCATGGAGCCTGCTTCTCCCTCTGCCTGTGTCTCTGCCTCTTTCTCTCTGTGTCTCTCATGAATGAATAAATCAAATCTTAAAAAATAAAAAAATCCTTGTTGTCTGGGTTGGAGGGGAAATTGAATGGCTTGAGGAACTTGTATGGGAGCAAGGTTAGGCTGGGAAGCAGCCATCCATCCTTCTCCTTGTGTAGAGTGTCCCAGTGTTGTCAGCACCCCTACAGACTTTGGACAAATAATGTCTACTTTGTGAAGAACTTGTGGGAGAATACGGGCATGACACCTTAGAGGTGCTGCTTCCAGTGCCTGGCACTTAAGAAATTCTTAAGGGATGCTAGCTGTAATCACCATCATTGCCATATCATTGCCTATATTCCTGATTTGAGGAGGGGGCTTATTTCCCATAGGACCACCCCACCTTTTTAAAAGTCAAAGTAGTACAGCTATTTTTTCAAGTCCCTGCGTTTTATTTTTTTATTATTTTTTTAATAATAAATTTATTTTTTATTGGTGTTCACTTTGCCAACATACAGAATAACACCCAGTGCTCATCCCGTCAAGTGCCCCCCTCAGTGCCTGTCATCCATTCACCCCCACCCCCCAAGTCCCTGGGTTTTAAAAAAAGTTCTCTGAGAGATGATCCATGGCTGGGAGTGGACCCCTTAGCAGAGATAAGAAAGGGAACAAAGCAGGGGTAGGGGTGGGGGGCAACATGAAATAAGAATCTTACTTTTCAATACTGTTGAGATGTGAGCAGCAAGGAGGAGAACATCCAGTACAGGCAGGTCGTTGGGCATCAACAAAAACAGAGAGGAGAGGACCAGCAAAGTGTTAATGGCCCCTTCTTAGCTCACTCCAACCTGATGGTTCTCAAAAGAGACCCTCCCATAGGAGGGAAAGGAGGGTATCCACCAGATTTCATGAGGTGCTGGAGGCCAGGGCGGGTTACTTCTACTATACTTGTCCCCTTTGGAGACATTTATCCAGGCTGTCAGAATCTCTAGGTACCCATTTTCCTTAGGGATTTGTCCCCCAGAGATTAGAAAGATTATCAACAAAGGATCCCCTTGACTCATTTTTATCTCATTTCTCTCCTGAGGGTCAGGAAAGAGTAGGCTGCACCTTACCCAAAAAAAATACATCCTTGAATTCTGGGGCAGTGGTCTTTGGCTTTTCAGAATCTGATAAAATCTGGGAACCTTGGATGTGTATGTGCTCACATACCCAGTCATACCTGCAGCCTCGGACCCACCTGAGTCTCAGACACCCTCTCTCAATTTTCCCCACAGCCTCAAGGGGCATGTGGACTCCTACAGCTCATCCTGAGCCTCCTTCAGAGGTGGGGTCAGTGGGCAGTATAATGAGATCTCAGAGGGTCTCTCTCAACCTGGGCCCTGAATTGGACAATTCAAAGACGCCCTTCCCCTTCTTGCTTCCTATATACTTCATAACACCCAAACACATCCCAGTTACCCCTAGAAAAGGAGAAATAACTTACTTTTCACTGGAGGGTACAGTGGAACCAGAGGTCAGGGATTCAGTATGGAAAAGAGTAGGCAAGAGAGTAAAATAACATTAACACTGCTCCAAGGACACTCCATTATTCCTTCATTAAATAATTTTAAAACTTCAATTTTTTATTGTGTATTAATTATAAACTCGTAAAATATTGCAAAAATAGTACAAAGGGGTCACATGTAACTGTCATTTAGCTTTTCCCAATGGCAACATCTTAAAAAACCATAGTATATTATCAAAACCAGTAAATGGACATTGGCACCATACCAGTACCCAGACAATAGAATGTACTTGGTTTTCACCAGTTTTCTTGTGCACTTTTTAAAAAAAAATTATTTTAAATTTTAGATAAATATTTATCTACCTCATAGTCATAGGGAAGCTACCCTAAAATAGCATGGACATCATTACCTTGCTTTATAAGTGAAAGAAGATTCATACAGTCACTGAGGGTGTTTAGAAGAGCCACACAATGACGCAAAGCAGATGGGTACCAGTGAATCACTGCCTCTCCTTCTCAAGGGGAGAGTAGAAGTGGGACTTAAGAATGAAGATGGAAAAAAAAAAAAAGAATGAAGATGGAGGGGAAAGCACCACTTCTTTATTAGTTCACTTCACCCCCATAAATTATGATGGACCCCACTTAAACAATCTGGTTATGTGATGCTCCACCCCAGATGCTTTGACTCTTTAGGTAGATTTGAGATGGATCTTAATTTTAATTATTGCCTTGGATAAACCTCATTGGCTACAATACTGTCACTGTGCAAAGCTGGGATCTTAATTCTAAACAAAGATCCTGAGAGGCATTGCTCTGGTTCAGAGGTCAACAAACATCACCTTCTATCTTTTTTTAAAAGTAGGCTTCACACCCACTGTGGAGCCCAGCGCAAGGCTTAAACTCACAACCTTGAGATCAAGACCTGAGCTGAGATCAAGAGTCGGACACTAAACCGACTGAGCCACCTAGGTGTCCCAACAAATATCTCTATAAAGGGCCAGATAGTAGCTATTTTAGGCTTTGCAGGTCAGCAGTCATAGTCGTGACTACTCAATTGCCCTGGCAGCAAGAAACCAGCCATAGAGGATGCATAAATGAATGTGTGTGATTAGGTGTAATAAAACCTTACTTAAAAAAAAAAAAAAAAAAGGAAGTGGGCCAAGCTGTAGTTTGCCAACTCACGCTCTAGCTCAGTGGTTCTCAAACCATCTGAATCAAATCCTTTTGAAGAACAGATTCCTAGATCCCACCCCTTGGTATTCTCATGCAAAAATTGTGGGTAGAACACAGAAAATCATGTTTTGTTTTGTTTTGTTTTGTTTTTCATTTTCTTGATGATCAGCCAGTTAGGGAACCATGACTTCTAACTTGGGCTCCATCTGGCTCATAGTGTTGTAAAAATTCACTAATATAACAGAGGTAGATGTTCCAATATTATTTCTCTTCGACTCCTTCCAATTAACAAAAATACCATGCATTAGCAGTACATTACTATGTTCTCCTAGTAGTAGAGAACATTCATTTCCTTTAAGAAACATTTGTGTAGGGACACCTGGATGGCTCAGTGGTTGACCATCTGCCTTTGGCTCTGGTCTTGATTCCAGGGTCCTGGGATTGAGTCCTACATCAGGCTTGTGGTGGGGAGCCAACTTCTCCTTCTGCCTATGTCTCTGCCTCTCTTTCTGTGTCTCTCATGAATAAATAAATAAAATCTTGAAACAAAGAAAAAGAGAGAGAGAAAGAAAGAAAGAAAGAAAGAAAGAAAGAAAGAAAGAAAAAGATAGATAGATAGATAGATTTGTATAGTCCAGCTGTGTTCCCAGACCTTTTTCTAGGCTGTGGGTTTAAAAGACGGACAAATCTTTGCCTTGGAGGAGAAGTAGAGAAGCTCTCTTTCCCACCCCATCCCTCACAGAGACAGTTGTTAAACATCTGCCAGCACACCACAGCTTAGATCCTTTGGTGGAGTCTATCTGTATCTACTGTGCTCCTGACCCCAGGCCAATGTCTAAATGTGAGTGTCTGGGCCAACCCTTTCCCAGAATCTTTAAGAAATTCCAAGGCCCAGAGGGGGTCACAGTAATATAATCTCAAGGACACAGTACTCACTTTCTTCTTCTGATCTGTCTGGAGGGGAGAGTGCAGGCAGCCAGGTTCCGATGGAGGTGCAGAGTAGAGAAAGAAATTGGCATTAAGACTAGGAGTCCAGATACCAGCAAGTAAGTGTCCCTGACCAGTTAGCAGAGAGCAGAGATAGAAGGACTACTGGATAGGGACACCTGAGTGGCTCAGTGGTTTAGCGTCTGCCTTCAGCACAGGGTGTGATCCTGGAGTCCCGGGATCAAGTCCCACATCGAGTTCCCTGCATGGAGCCTGCTTCTCCCTCTGTGTCTCTGCCTCTTTCTCTCTCTGTGTTTCTCATGAATAAATAAATAAAATCTTTAAGTTAAAAAAAAAAAAAAAGGACTACTGGATATGAGGCAGGAGAAGACTCATACTCCATCATGCAGTCTTCTTCTCCCATGAAACCTAATGGAGTATCTACATGTACAAGGGGTGAGGACACCTGGATAGCAAAATAGGCAAGGTCCTTCTGCTCAGGGAGTCTAGTCAGAGAAGCAGTGATGAAGGTCATCTACTGAGCATGAGCAAGGGGAGTGTGTTTGGATAAACCTGCAGACTACAGTGGGAGCCTGTAAGGTGCTGATGGTTGCTGACCTTTTGGGGATGCCAGGGAGGGCATCTTGGAGGCTTTGTCGCTGTGTCTGAAACCTGAAACATGAGTAGGGTTAATTGTGTGAGGATGTTGGGAAGCGGAAAGAAAAAAGCATCCCAGGCAGAGGGAACAGGGTAGGCATGGTCCTGAGTGGGAAGGAGCCTGGGGCTTTGGAAGGATTAAGAGCTCACCCCCTCCATGGGGACACAATGGTATCAGATGACCGTGACCCAAGAGTATCTGGAGCTAGATGATGCAAAGCCCTCAGACTTCATCCCAAGAACAGTGACACAGCATTGAAAGATTTGGATCCTTGTCCAGATCTCGGCTCTACACATACTAGCTTTTGGACCATCAGCAACTTACCCCACTGCTCTGTGCTTCAGTGTCCTCGTCATAAAAATGGAATTATAACAGGATGAACAGCCATTGAGGCTTGTCCAGGACCTAAGGGATTCCCAGGAGAGAGAGTTTTAATGCTAAAACTGGGAATGTCCTGGGCAAATAGGGTCACTTTGGGTTATGATGGCATCTACCTCTGTTAGGGAATTAAAGAAACAATGCAAGCAGAGCCCTGAACACACATTGGCTTTTTAAAGGTGCTTAATGAAACTTTTGTTAGTTGCCACTTTGCCCCTGATGCTCTGCTTCCTTCTGGACCTCAGTTTTCCCATCTGTATATGTGGTCACATGATCTTCACCTCCATGAGCCTATGGCTCAGGTTGAAGGTATTAAGTTATCATGCCCAATAATAGCTTTATTACATTGATCTTTGGCTTTCCAGCAGGTACTTGGTGTATAGAATAAGTAGCACATTTTAGTTTTTTTTTAGAGTGCAGCTGCCTTCCAAGGAGGGTGGGTCTGGTCCACAGGGGGCTGATGTTTATGGATGAGGTGGATTGCCTTAGAGTAGGAGTTAGGGAGGAAGGAAAGAAGAAGGAGCAGAATAGAACCCTTGAAATGGGAGAATGCCATCTACTCAGGGTCCTGACCTCTATTGCTTCTCTAATCCTCTTCAGATCTCATCACTTGCAGATACAAGCAATTTCTCAGATTTCTCGTGGGAACCAATGGAGGAGAGTTCTGCATGGATATGGCAGGATCTCTTACTGGTGTACAAAATGGGAACCCGTTTTTTTTTTTTTTTTCAGCCATCCTGTCATTGATGATCAAGAAGTTCCATAATCCCCCATGTTGCCAAACATGTGGCGGAATAAGCATTCTTGTTGACTAATGAGAGCTGTTTTCTTCAAGGGGCAAAACTGGTGAAGAGAGATCTGGACTTCAGAACCCACAGAGTATGGGGTGGGCAGAGTTGGGCCAGCTCTAGCTGGCTCCCTAGCACCTGAGTTTTTCATATATTTTGCCTTAACATCATAAGCACTAGCCCTGGTTTGTGGGAAGAAGATAGACTTGTCCCTGGTTACTCGGCTGGTAAAGGTTGGAGCTCCAGGCAGATATGCTTCTGGAAGGCCAGCTCACACCCACTCTGCCTGGGCGTCTGGGGCCAAATGCATCCCCTGGGAAGTGGTTCATGAGCCCTCGGTGATGGCCAAGGAGATCTCAGGGGAGCCCAATACAGCTTTTAACTCCCACACAGAGGGAGAGTGGGGGGTGGTTCCCTTTACAATTCCCCTGTGAGCCCACAAGAAGTCTCAAAAATGATGTTGGCTTGTCTGTTACTCCCTCTCCAACACTCTTTCTACCAAAGTGGGGAGAACAGGCTTCAGAGGGAGAGTCTCGGTAGAAACCAGTATCGCATTATAATTTACTAACATTTTATTTTCACTATATTTATTTTTACAGTGTCTGCTTATAACAAAAGATACTGGCTTTCTACTGACTCATGTGGTGTCTTGTTTCCTTTTTGAGTTTATTTGCAGGTAAAAAAAAAAAACTGAGTCCATTTAAAGAAAAATATAAGCAGTAGTGTGGGTAGTACATGGATATGGCAGGATCTCATTCTGGTGTACAAAATGGGGACCCGGTTTTTTCAGCCATCCCATCACTGACGATCAAGAAGTTCCATAATTCCCCATGTTGCCAAACATGTGGGGGAATAAGCATTCTTGTTGGCTGTTAGTGGGAGTGTCAATGTATTAAACCTCTGTCCAAATTTTGATTGCCTATGCCCTTTGACCCAGCCATTTCCCTGTTAGGAGTTTCTCTCAAACGTAAGTCAATGCAAACAACGAGAAAAACAAGAAAAAGGAAAGAGTGCAGGAATGTTGTGGCATTGCTCGCAGCAGCATAGACACAAACTGAAGCAGATGCAAAATGAAAATAAGAGGAAAGCAAAAGTTCTGTGAAGAGGAGACTCATTCAATTACACGAGAGTGAGTGAAATATTGTTCAGGTGTTTGAAAGAAGAGGCAAATTCTGAAATGCGTAACGTTTTTAACTCAAAACGTTGAGGGTAACCATATGTATGTGTGAAGAGTTCTGGTACGAATGCACCAGAGACTAGACATACCTGGGATGGGATGAGGAGGAGATGCTGACGTTAATGGTATGTCCTCTTAACTTTTCCAATGTGCACCTACTATTTTTATGTCTTCAAAAATCTACAGCATAAGGGCAGCCCCGGTGGCGCAGTGGTTGGCGCCGCCTGTAGCCCCGGGTGTGATCCTGGAGACTGGGGATCGAGTCTCATGTCGGGCTCCCTGAATGAAGCCTGCTTCTCCCTCTGCCTGTGTCTCTGCCTCTCTCTCTCTCTTTGTGTCTCTCATGAATGAATAAATAAAATCTTTTAAAAAATCTAATCTACAGCATAATAACTACTGGGTAGAGTTCCAGCTCTGCCATGCGGTAATAAAAGCTTTCTATCACCTTAAAACTCAGAGAAGGGATCCCTGGGTGGCGCAGCGGTTTGGCGCCTGTCTTTGGCCCAGGGCGCGATCCTGGAGACCCGGGATCGAATCCCACATCAGGCTCCGGGTGCATGGAGCCTGCTTCTCCCTCTGCCTGTGTCTCTGCGCCTCTCTCTCTCTGTGTGACTATCATAAATAAATAAAAAATTAAAAAAAAAAAACTCAGAGAAACACAATGGAACTGGATGCTGTCTGAATGGCTTTTCCTAAATCAATAGGACACTAAATAAATGAGTAAATAAAATACTTATTTTATTTTAAGGAGATAAGTAACAATGTAAATGACTCTCTAAATCTGCATGACCATGTAGGTAAGAGAAGAGAAACACCAGAATCCTCTCACTTACCATCCGTTGACAACCTGGTCATCATACCTGAGAAAGAAGATATACCACATGATATGCAAATACGACACAAAGACATAGTCCTAATTAATGGATTTCCCCAGCTCAACACATTTAACAACCTGTCTTCTTTGGGAAGTATGGCTGTGGTGCTGCAGGCATGATTTAGGGTTTCTCTCAATATCCCCACTGTCCCCTTCCCCCATCATCACTATGAGGCATCCCTTATCTCTAATATAATTTCTATTTGTCTCTCTTCTCTGTCAGTGCCTGAGTTCCTGAGGGGTGAGCATATCTGATCCATCTTTGGAGATGCTCAGAAATTCATGCTCAAAGTTTCCGCACCAAAGTTCCTAGTCCAAAGCCATCAGAGTGTGGCAAGATATTTACCTAGGATTCCTGACAGCAGCTCGTCCAGAAGAAGAGTCAGCGTGGTGGCGGCCAAGGTTACAGACGTGGTACAGAATGGTGGGATCGTGGAGATGGAGCCACAGGTAGAAAACCAAACACAAAATGAGATGCTGGGGGTCAGGAACAGGCTGGGCAGTAGAGTCCACTGTGGGTGGTGGTGGGCAGTTAGGGACTGAGATCCAGAACTCTGTGACATGCTGGAGTCTCTGCATTTGATTTTGGACGGAGCTTAAGTGAGCCGGGGAAGGGTCACGAGCCATTCCTCGGCCATGCTAGGAAGAGAGGGGGAGACTACCCGTTCCTGACTCTAAAAAGAGGTGTCGAGTCTTTAGCCCTAGTGACTTCACACTAGCCCTCTCAGATCAGAAAAGTGTCCCTGTGTTGTCTGTGAAGATCACACAAGAGAAAGCATGTAATTTTCGAGACCTCATGTAGCTGATGAGTGGGTGCAGGAACTCAAGCTCAGATCTCTCCAATGTCCTCCGTAAACCTTCCATGTCCTCACCCACAAAATGGGAATATTGATACTGGTCGTGGGGTTGTGGTAAGGTTTCCTCCATACCGAGGACTTCTACTATGTTTGCTAGTGGAGAATCCTGATTTTGAGAAGCTCACAAAACCATCCTCCATATCACTTAATCAGGTGATAACTTGTCAGGAATATCAGGTTACATGTGATATCCTGGCTATATTTTACTAACTGGGTGATCGTGAGCTGGTCAGTGAACTCACAATGCCTCTGAAAAATGCAGATATTATATCCCATTTGGAACTGTGGCAATAATGAAGGAAGAGAATGAGTTTGGGGACGGGGACTTAGCCTAATTCCTGGCCCAAGGTAAACATTCTATAAATGTTAGAAATAGTAATCTGGGGGCACCTGAGTGGCTCAGTCAGTTAAGTGTCTGCCTTTGGTCAGGTCGTGATCTTGGGATCCTGGGATTGAATCCCGCGTCAGGCTCCCTGCTCAGCCTCTCCCTCTGTCGTCCTCCCACTTATGCTCTCTCTTTCTCAAATATATAAATAAAATCTTTTTAAAAAAACAAATAAATAGTAATATTATATAAGTAGTAGTAGTAATAATAATTGCATTCTTACTTAGAGATAATTATGCTAGCGTATGTGTGTGTGTGCGTGTGTATGGGTGGATAGAAGCAGAAAGAACTATTGAACTGGTTCTCTCAGGTTGCATTAAAAAGTGCTTAACATCTGTGACTGCATTTAGCCACATGAAATGGGCACAGAGAGGTGAAGTGACTTCTCCAGGTCCAGCGAAGAGGAAGGGGCAGACTCAGGCTCTGAACACAGAGGTGCCTGGTGCTGAGCCGGTGCTCTTTCTGCTGGTCATCACCTCACTTCCTGACTTAGCCTCCTGCCTCCCAGCTGGCAGACTCAGTCGTAAATCTATGGTCTCATTTCCCTGAGCTGGTTCTAGATCACCATCTATTATCAAATGAATGCGTGTGTTCCATCCAAATTCATACATTGAAGCCCTAACCACTAATGTGATGGTATCTAGAGGGGGGTCGTTTGGGAGGTAATTGGGTTTAGATGAGGCCTGGAGGGTTGGAATCCCACGATGGCTCCCCTCTCTACCCTGTGAGGACCCAGTGGGAGGCAGCTGTCTGCATGCCAAAGAGCAGGCTCTCACCAGGAACTGAATCACTGGCACCTTGATTTTGGACTTCCAGCCTCCAACTGGGAGACATAACTGTTGTTTAAACTACAGTCCCAGGGCACCTGGGTGGCTCAGTGGTTGAGCAACTGCCTTTGGCTCAGGTCATGATCCTGGGGTCCTGGGATCGAGTCCCGCATCAGGCTCTCCAAAGGGAGCCAGCTTCTTCCTCTGCCTATGTCTCTGCCTCTCTCTCTGTGTCTCACGAATAATAAATAAAATCTTAAAAAGATAAATAAACCACCCAGTCTCTGGTATTCTGTTATAGTTACCTGGACTGCCTTAGGCATTGTCTGTGGGGATTATCGGTACATAGTGATGATGTAGCTTTTTCTATCTTACTCAGAAAGTAGAGATGGAAATCAATCTGTCCAAATATTAGATGTCAGGTGGACTCAAATTTAGCTCCATGGCCTGATGGCTTTCCTTTAGTCATATGGAAACCATGAAAAGGTGCTTAATTTCTGGGCAACTGGGTTTTATTGATTGATTGTTTGATTGATTGGCTGGGGGAAGGGAGGAAGGAGTGCAGTGCTTTGTTTTCTTCAGGATAATCTAGTACTCAATTTTGTATGTTTCTAGATTAGAAGATGGGCTGTAGACAGCCAGGAGAAGAAAGACCCATTGAAGGTCAGCAGAGTACGGGCAGGGTTAGGGTTAGGGTTAAAAAAAAAAAAAAAAAATGAAGGTCAGCAGAAATTATCCTTGTTGGACCTGGATAATCAAACCAAAGGGAGATAAGTGGAACAAAAGTCTTACCTTTCAGCACTGTTGACGTGCAAGTCCCAGGAAGGAGAGGACCAATGGCGGCCAGTGGGGATCATTTTCCCAATAAGGGTTCAGAAATAATATGAAATCAATCAAGTCATCCTTCATACCTCATTGTATCCCATAGGTCCCGAGATAGGATAGGGAATGAGAATGAGAAGCTTTTACCCATTCTAAGAGCCCTGGACCCCTTTGAAGATACATTTATTCCAAAGTCAAAAAAACCCAGGGATACCAGTTCTCCCCTTCCACCTGGGTTTTTGGAGGTTTCCAGAAGGAGGGTCTGTCTCCATAACAACCAACTGTCATCTCCACTCCTCAACTGGAGACCAGGAAGGTTGATACTTGGAAAAGAGGGAAGCCTATCCACTCTGCACTGTATTTTTCTCATCTAAAATCCACCAAATGAAGACATTCAATCCAATCCAATTCAATTATACTTTGTAGAGCAGAAGTTCAGGGGTTCTACTGAAAATCTGATCACCAGTTATAAAGTCCATATTCCCAGAAAACCACACCAGTTCTCAGTCCTTTTTCTCGCTCTTGCACACTTAGTTTTCCACAAGATTGCAAAAGCTTGTTGACCTCCCTAAAGTCCATCTATTTGCCCCCTGGGATCTGCAGATTCTGGGTTTGAAGCCTGAGTTGGCACTGAGACCATCTCTTAGAATGTACCCTTGTTGAACATGGTAGTCAGCATTCTTGCCTCTTCCTCACATCCCTTCTCTGGGTTGAAGGGCTCCCTAGTTAGGTAGGGATAGGTAGGGGGAAGGAGATAGGACTTACTTACATTTGACTGGCAGGGCAACAGAACCAGGAATCAGTGAATGAACATGGAAAATAAAAGCAAGGGAGAGAGTAGGATTAATGCTAACATTTTCCATCTCAGTTCATTTCTTTTTATTCCTTCTTGGAGCATTTATGTCTTCACTACTTACAGTTATTCCCTTCCCCCAAGACAAAACCTGTGTGCCAGACCCCAGTCCCACTTTTTCCCAGCATTCCCTGAGGGGTATTGACATCAGAAGGAATCTGAGACCAGCTATCTATGGGAATACAAACTTGGGGGTTTACACAGTTCTTACTTTTTTCTTCAATGGCGACTGGAAGCAAAAGTGTTAGCCATCCAAGTTCCAACAGGAGCAGGAAGTAAGGAGAGAATTCAGCGTTAGATCACTGTGATGATCAAGGAGACAGATAACCCACCCACTGTGTGTGTCAGTACATCTACTCAGGTCCACCCATTGTCCATCCTTCATTCACCCAACCAACATTCATTTGGCACAGACTCTGGCCACTGTCTTATGGTTGGTGCTGGGGATGCAGATGAATCAGAGCCTCTGCTCTGTAGGCATTTGCAAGACTGGTTGGGAAGACAGATGCTGGTACAGAGCTAACAAGACATCTCAAGCCCTGCTAGCATGGAATGTGCAACCTGTGGATGTCCTGAACTTCTTACAGGCTCTTCAAACATAGCATGTCCCAAAGAGAATTCGTGGTCATCACCCATCCACCATCAAAAAGTAATCTGTTATTTCTTGTTAATAAAATAAATATCCATGCCTTCATATTGACATAAATAAGTACTTGAATAAATAAGTAGAGCACACAGGTCAGCTCTTCCTTGTAGAATTCCAATTAATATGTGTAAAAGGAATAAGGGAAATAGAAAACCACCATGGAGGAAATATGACAGTGATCATATTTGCAGGCAAGATCCACTGGTGGTGGATGCTGTAATTGGAGGGCAAATGTTTGAGGAGAAATAGGACATTTGCATAATCTCCAACTATCTCCCCCAGGACATTCATTAATTACAAAGAGGAAATAGTTACTGGACTGTGGAGAATCCTGGCAGACACCACCTTAACCAAATGATCAAAGTTAACATCTTGAATAATGAAACACATCAATATCCCTGACAACATGTGCAGAGAAGGGCATAGCACCACTTCTGTGGAGTTCCTACCCAAAATACTTAACCTCAGCATAATCGTGAGACATCTTCAGACAAGCTTTGATCAAGAGATATCCTTCAGAATATCTGATCAGGGCTCTTCTTCAAAAGGGTCAATGTCATGAAAGATTGACTAACTCAGCCATGAGTTCTAAGGACTAATGGCAAGAGTGCGGAGATGTGATGACTTAGGACAATGTGGGATCCTGGATTGGATCCTCAAATAGAAAAGGGACATTTGTGGGGAAACCAGTGAAATTGGAATAGGGCCTGGGGGTACCTGAGTAGCTCAGTGGTCATGATCCTGGGGTCCTGGGATCAAGTCCCACATCAGGCTCCCCACAGGGAGCCTGCTTCTCCCTCTGTCTATGTCTCTGTCTCTCTCTTTGTGTCACTCATGAATGAATAAATAAAATATTGGGGGAAAAAAAGGAATAGGGCCTGTAATTTAGGTAGTAGTTTTGTAATGGTGTTAAGGTCCTGGCTTTGATCTCTGTGCTATGGTTGGGTAAGATGGTAACATTAAGGGAAGTTGGCAGAAGGGTATTTGGGAACTCTAGTTTGTGACTTTTCTTTTCTTTGTTTTTTTTTTTTTTAAGATTTTATTTATTCATGAGAGACAGAGAGACAGGCAGAGACACAGGCAGAGGGAGAAGCAGACTCCATGCAGGGAGCCTGACGTGGGACTCGATCCCAGGACTCTGGGATCACGCCGAGTCGAAGGCAGATGCTCAACCACTGAGCCACCCAGGCGTCCCTGTGACTTTTCTTTACGTCTAAAATTATTTCAAAATAAAGTTTAAAAAATCAATTAGTTGCTCTACAGAAATCTCCCATCTTGGTTAAGGGCAGCCTCAATCATCCAGCTACAAAAATATTAAATGAAATGAAATGAAAAAATAAAATAAAACTATAGGAGTCTTTCTTCACTTCTCTCTTTAGCCCTAACCCTGGTTCCCGCCCAGTCTAGTCTTCATTAGGAGCAAGATTGATCATTTAACCACACACACGCACACACACACACCTAAATATGACATTCCCTTTCTGACAGTTTCCTTTGGTACTTTGAATATCCACATCCTAATCTGACCCCCAAGAGCTCCTGTGTGTTGGTTTCTGTACTTGTAACAGTCCCCACTTACCATGCTCCAGACACACAGGCTTCTCTCAGATCTATGAAAGGACCCAGTGTCTTTCTGCCCCAGGGCCTTTGCATGTATCATTCCCCCCACCTGAACCATCTCCCTAACTCTGGCTGGCTAGCTCCTACCCATCTCCCTTCAAATGTCACTTATCCAGAGAGGCCTTCTCTCAATGGCCACACTGGAATGTGCTTATTTGTGTAACATGAGAATTCTGTGAAGATGAGAATATGTTTATCTTTTTCATCCACTGCATTTCCAGCATCGAGCATAGGAAACAGACCAGGAACTCAATGAATATTTGTGGAGCAAATGAGGCAAGAGGAATTCAGCTATGTGATGAAACTCAAGGATTCTTTCCAATATGTTGTGTCCTTACATCATAAAGATCTGGGGTAGTGCTAGAAGTCTGTGACCAGGGGATTCCTGGGTGGCTCAGCGGTTGAACATCTGCCTTTGGCCCAGGTATGATGTTGGAGACCCAGGATCAAGTCCCACATCGGGCCCCTTGCATGGAGCCTGCTTCTCCCTCTGCCTGTGCCTCTGCCTCTCTCTGTGTGTCTATCATGAATAAATAAATAAAATATTTAAAAAAAGAAGTCTGTGACCATAATAAAGTAAATTCCCAGGCACTAAGCAAACATAGCCACATCGGTGATACATAGAAATCCGAGGGACTGAAGATTCTTATGATGCCCATTGGTCCAATGAGGACAGTCAGGCTTATTCAAACAGTGTCTCAAAAAAAAAAAAACAAAAAAAAAAAAAACAGTGTCTCCCTGCCAAAGTCACAAAGAGCCCGTGACAAAGCCAGGGCTCAGACTGAAGTCAGTCTTCAAGGCAGGGGCTGTGATAAAGCTGTAGGGCTACAGGACTCACCCATTCCCCATCTCCACCTGGGAAGAGAGAGCCGAGCATGTCTACACCTGACACAAGCAGGAGGAGTATGCTCGGGCTTTGGGCTTTGGGAGGCTATCTGGAGCCAGCCATGGGGTCCTGCCTGTTGTAAGCAGAAAGGAAGGGGGGATGGAGAGTGGGGGCCGACATCACCTTCACGGGGAATACAGGCTTCCGCCAGTCCCAGGAAAAGCAGAATTAGCAGAGGCATCCTCAGAAACAGCTCGCATCTGCGCATAGCGGGGCAGGATCTGAGATGGACGTTCTCCCTCCAAGAGAAACAGGACTCTGGTCACCCGCTGTCCTCCCAGACTCCCAGAGCCAACCTAACTGCCCACGCATGCCCTCTAGTTGGCCTGGAGGTTGGCAGGCACCCAGCCCTGTGCCCCTGCCGCTGAGCTGCTGATGCAGGAGCCACTCTTCCTGCCACCGACATTGCTTATTTATCTTAAAGAAACATCATAGATAAAATGCTGAGCATGATACTTGCTATCCTATGACCAGTAGGCCAAATCCTGCCCATCTCCTGTTATTGTAGGGCCCATGAGCTAAGAGTGTTTTCTTATAGTTTTAAACAGTTGGTGGAGGGAAGACAAAAGAATATTTCATGGCAAGTGGAATTCTAGCGTCTACAAAGAACATTTTATTGGAACGCAGCCCATTGGTTTTTGTAGTGCTGCAGGAGCTTTCTGCTCCAACAGCAGAGCTGAGTAGCTGTGATAGCGATCATCTGACCCACAAAACCTAAAATATTCACAATTGGATTCTACCAGTTTGTCTACTGCATCCTGGGCAAATTGTAAGTTCTGAAAACAACAAAGCAAATAAAAACACCTGTCATATTTCTGCTTGGAGATAAATATTTTCACTTTCTTGTGCATTTATGTGTCCCTAACACTGACTGGTTCTGTGCCCTGAAAAAGTTACTCAACCACCTCGTGCCTCAGCTTCTTCATCTGTAAAATGGGGATAATGGTATTTTCAACCTCATCAGTTGTTGAAAAGATCAGTTGGGTATATATATCTATAAAGCACATGGAACAGTGCAGATACTCTATATATATGTATATCAAGAATAAATATATGTACATATGATTATACATACACTTAATACATGATATGTGATATCTCATGCATGCATTTTTTAAAAGAATTTATTTATTTTAGAGAGAGCATGTGAACCAGGGGAGGGGCAGAAGGAGAGGCAAAGAGAGAGAGAATCCCAAGCAGATCCTGTGCTGGACACAGAGCCCAATGGGGGCTGGATCTCACGACCCCAAGATCATAACTTGGGCTGAAACCAAGAGTCTGACACCCAACTGAGCCACCCATTTGCCCGATACATGCATATCTTAAGTGATCATTTCATGGGTACAGAATTTAAAGTGCTTTATTCTTTATGCACAATGTATACTGAACATTTCTCCAAGACTTCAAATATTCATTAACCATAAGGTGTTATAAGCAAAGCTTTAAATTTTTTTCATCATAAAAATAAAGCATATTATAAATAGATGGGACAGAGGGGGTTTTAAGGCAGTGAAACTATTCAGTAATATACTGTAGTGGTGGATACATGACACATTTGTCAAAATCCATGGAACTGTACAAGGACTGAACCTTAATGTAACCATAGAGTTTAGTTAATCGTAAAGTATTGCTATTCAATCATCAATTGTAACAAATGTGCCAAATTAATGTAAGATATTAATAATAGGGGAAACTTGGGAAGCCTGGATGGCTCAGTGGTTGAGCATCTGCCTTTGGCTCAGGTCATGATCCTGGGTTCCTAGGATCTAGTCCTGCATTTTGGGCTCTCTCTGCCTGTGTCTCTACCTCTCTCTGTGTGTCTCTCATGAATAAATAAATAAAATCTTAAAAAAATAATAATAGAAGAAACTATGTGTCAGAGATGGAGGTGACAGCAATTTGGGGAGGGCCCCTTTTTTGCTTGCAGATGGCTGCCTTATTATGTCCTCACCTGGCAGGGAGCAGAGCCTTCCTGTCTCTTCTTATGAATGCACTGATTCCATACATGAGGGCTCTGCCCTCATGACCTAATCATCTCCCAAAGTCCTAACCTCCTAATGCCATTCCACTGAGGATTAGGATTTCAACGCATGAATTTGGGGAGGGTACACTTGGTCCATAGCACATACAAATATTCAGAGCAGGATTGTTTGCCATCACCAAAAAGTAGAACCAACCCAAATGTCCACTAATGGATGAATGGATAAGCAAATATGGTCTGTCCAAATCCTGGGATGTTATTTAACTATGAAGGTAATGGAGTACCAACACATATACAACATGAATACACCTTGAAAACATCATGCTCAGTGAAAGCAGCCAGCATAGGAGACCACACATTCTATGACTCCATTCATATAAACATCTGGAATGGGTAAATCCAGGGACAGAAAATATGGTGGTCATCACCAGGGGTGGGGCATAAGTTCTTAATGATAATGGGATCTCCTTTGGGATGATGAAATTTTAGCACATTGTGAATGTGCTAAATGTCACTGTATTGTATACTTAAAATAATTGACTTTACAGTTTGGCTCAAGATCTCAGGGTCCTGGGATAGAGTCCCATGTCAGGCTCCTTGCTCAGTGGGGAGTCTGCTTCTCCTTCTGCCTCTCCCTCCACTCATGTTCTCTCTCTCTCTAATAAATAAATTATATCTTAAAAAGAATAATTGACTTTTTGTTAGGTAAATTTTATCCCAACTAAAAAACATTTTAAACATGGAAAAATACATTAAAGGCTTCTCAAAATAACAATCAAATATACTCCTGTATTATAAGAAGAAGTACAAGCACAGTAACAGCTCATATTAAAACTAACCCAATTTAAAAATTAAACCAGCCCCGGGACCACCCGCCCCTCCCAGCTCTCTGCAGAGAAATTAATGAAAAACCAGTCCAATCCTTCCATGTAGTTCCTGGAGCCATCCCAGGGCTTGATCACAGTGGGAGAGATGAACATCGTGTCCCCAGCACAGAGGCCATCACTCCCACGGAGCAGCACCCACACAGGTGGTCGCAGCCTGAGCTGGTGTGACCTGCTTGGCCACATTCACGGTTATCTCACCAGGGCGGTCTGGCTTCCTTCTCCCAACCTCCAAAGAATCGCAAGCCAAAGATTAGGCCCTGGAATGACAGTCCACTTCCTGGGCTCTGGCTGGTTCTCTGCTCAGTTTTTGCACAGCTGACCCGGATGGAGGGTCTAGTGGAGTCTCTTTTACCCCACTGAACATGTGAGAGGACAATGAGTTTAAGAGATTTGCCCAGAAGGGACTTACAACATGAAATGGGAATGAGCCAGACTATGGAATCAAACGTCATCTCCTCCACCTCCTGGCTCTGTGAAGTTGGAAAAATTATTTCTCCTTTTTGGTCCTTGATTTTTGGAGAAGTAGAAATGGAGACATGACAAGAATAGCTAATACTTTAGAGAGCACTGGCTATAAACACAATGCCCTTCTAAATGCCTTGGCATCTAGTAACTCCTACAACCCTACAAAATAGAAACCATATGAGCCCCGTTTTAAGATGAGTAAACTAAGACCCAGAAAGTGAAAGTTCAACACAAAATCACATACTGGTAATTGGCAGGACTGGGTTTTGAAACAGAGCATTTGAATATGTATTGCACACTCTAACACCTGAAATGACGGCCAATGGAAGAAGAAAAATGTGCTTTTACTTTGCTTTCATTTTAACTCGTTTAATTTAAATAACTTCATATGTTAGTGACTACCATTTTGGATGGCCCTGCTCTAAACCATGACCCTAAGCTGCCTCTCAGTCTTGTCAGACTATCTGTCCTGTGAGTTGTTGTGAACCTGAAGACAGAACCATGTAAGTAAGGTATCCTGTTTGCACCAAGTAGTCCAGTGTTGAGAATGCACCATGTTTAGCTCTGAAGAGTTTATATTCTAATGTAGGAAGACTTCAGCTGCTGTCATTGTTGCAAGAAGGTAAATAAAATAGGGTCATGTGGCAGAGAGTGAGGGTGTTGGGATAATGCTTTAGCCTGGGATTGTCCTAGAAGACCTCACCAATGTGGTGCCTCGGGTTTAGGTCTGAATGGGTGATGATCTGGGGCAGGACTCTCTTGGATACAGCTTGTGCAAAGCCTCAGAGGCAGAAAAGAGTGGAAAGAATTTAAAGCACAGGCAAGACCTGGAAACCCACACTTTTTCATTAGCCTCTGGTGTCTCTTCTGCAGGACGCTATGTCCAAATGATGCATTTTAGAAAAAATTGCCCTCGGCAAATTAGAAGGGGCAAAATTCCTTATGGTATTGCTTGCTTCTGCAAACCAAAAATGAACTAAATCAAGAGCCAAAGGCTAGTAGAAAATGTTCTAAAGATTTATTTTTGTTTACTTATTTGTTTGCTTCACTGCTGACAGAAATGACTGAATTTTAAAACAGTCCATGAGTTTTTGAGGCCTTAATTTAAAAACTTTCTTCCAGGGGCACCTGGGTGGCTCAGTGATTGAGCATCTGCCTTTAGATCAGGTCATGATCCCGGGGTCCTGGGATTGAGTCCTGCATCAGACTCCCCATAGGGAGCCTGCTTCTCCCTCTGCATGTGTCTCTTCCTCTCTCTGTGTGTCTCTTGTGAATAAATAAATAAAATCTTAAAAAAAAAACAAAACTTTCTTCCAGATGAACAATGATCTCAATCAAATGGAGTACCTTCACTGAATGTGGTTCACAGAATGTTCTCCTTGAACAACCAACACACATGTGCACCTCCACAGTAGGTAGGAGGACACAGGATTCTTAAATATGTTAAAAAGCCCTAAGATATCATTTTAAATATTTATTAATATTCATATTTATTTATGATATTTTGTGACCCAAAGTCACCAAACCAGTCGGTGGAAGAGATAGGATTCGAACCTGCACTCTAGTTTCAGAGCAACTGCTTGACACACCCAAATCCCAAAAAAGAAAATCCTTATAAAAATGTTCTTAGGCCCCGAACATGTGAATTTTCAGGCACTAAAAGTTTGAATGTATATGTCCTCATGAATTTCACACGTTCTTCTCACAGACAGGAAGTGCAGAGGGTAAATCTGAAGATGGATGGAGGAGAGGCCTGTGATAACCAGACACCAGATCTGAAAGAGAATGTTAGCTGAACTGTGAGGATGAAGACCCCAGGGGAACTATCTGAGAACGAAGCAGGAGGGAGAGGGCAGAGACAGAAGTGCAGGGTGGAGGGGCACATGGGTGGCTCAGTGGTTGAGCATCTGCCTTTGGCTCAGGTTGTGATCCCAGAGTCCTGGGATTGAGTCCCGCATTGGGCTCCCTGCAGGGAGCCCACTTCTGCTTGTGTCTCTGCCTCTCTCTTTGTGTCGCTCATGAATAAATAAATAAATAAATAAATAAATAAATAAATAAATAAATAAATAAATAAAATCTTTAAAAAAGTACGGGGTGGGGAGATCTGATGTTGCTCCAGTTACCTATTACCAAGTAACATGTCACCCCCAAAACTCAGTGACTCAAAACAACAATAGTTGAATATCTGTTGTGGTTTCTGAGGATCAGGAGTATGGGGAGGACCCCCCTCATGGTTCTGGCTCATGGTCTTTCACACAGTGGCTGGAACAGCTGGGGCTGGCCACCACCTCTCTCTCCATGCCGTCTTAGGGCATGTCCATGTGGAATGGGCTGGTTGGGACCTCCTCACATTTGTTCTGTTGTCCTGAGGTCAGCTCAGCCCTTCAGTTCAAGTTAGGAAGAGGATGTATTATCCTAGCTGCCACGTTGTGTTGGATGCAAGCAAATCACCTCCCTGCCAGACACAAGAAGAGGGAAATCAGATCCACTTCTCCACCAGGAACTGGCTAGTTTAGAACACACGAGGTGGGAGAGAGTGCCATGACCGTCTTTGAAAACCAAAGCACATGTGTTGGTCTGTCTGTCACTTCCATTCAACCAACGGTGAGGTCTTCACAGGTAGGCACTCTCTGATTTCTACCAGTCTCCCCAGTGTCCACACGGGTCTAGAACATGGTAGGCAGGTGCTTGTATGTGTTGAAGGCTAGTTAGGTGGCCCAACGGGGAACCTGTCACACCCTAGGGAAGGCACCAAGGGGCAGATGGGGGCAAAGCTCTGGAAGCCTGCCAGAGGCTTGCAGGGTCTCCGGGGCCTGTGTCCAGGAAGATCAGGCTGTCAGTAAGGGAGGGACAGGGGCAGAAGGCAAAGGCAGCCCGCTTGCCCATCAGGTGAGGACAGTGGGCGTCTAGTTTGTGCATAGCAGTGAGCTGTCGGTACAGAAGGGACTGCAGCCCATGTCCCAGAAACAAGTGTTCCCTGTCCTCCTCACAACTTCTGGGAACATGGAGATCAGCCCTTGGGTTCATCTCCAATGCCCCCAGGGAGTCACTTGCTTCCAGGAGTTGTCAGGTCTCAATATCCCTCAGAACTCTGCCGCGGTCTCCATGCAGGTCATCTGTCATGACTTGGGCCACCACCTCAGTTTCCCTGGTCCCCGCTTCTCCTCCCTTTATTCTGCTCTGGTCCCTGACCCCAGTATCAGGCGATCCCACCACATTCTTGGTTATTTGGGCCCATTAATGCCTCCAGAGATGAGGGCCGAGTCTGGTGTGCATGCCCTACACATAGGTATCCTTCAGACCCCAAGCCTCTCCCTGGACGCCCTGCAGACCTACTGACCCCTAACAATGAGCACTTAACTTCCCCCCATACCCATTGCTCATCTTGTGTCTCCTTTGGGAGGAACCCCAAAGCAGCCAGTTTGCTTTCCTCTACCATCTGCTACAGATGAGCCATCGGGACACCTGCTCATATTTGCATCGTGCATTTATATCTATATATCTCCATGCAGACATGTGCACACATATATTTATGTATGATGTATGTATGTATCTATAAACACGCCCGTTATACATACACACAAACACATAGGAAAAAAATATCGGGAGGACACTCTAAATATTAAAACCGCTTGTCTAAGGGATCCCTGGGTGGCTCAGCGGTTTAGTGCCTGCCTTTGGCCCAGGGCACAATCCTGGAGTCCTGGGATCGAGTCCCGTGTCGGGCTCCCAGCATGGAGCCTGCTTCTCCCTCTGCCTTTGTCTCTGTTTCTCTCTCTCTATCATGAATAAATAAATAAAATCTTAAAAAAAAAAAAAAGGGATCCCTGGGTGGCGCAGCGGTTTGGCGCCTGCCTTTGGCCCAGGGCGCGATCCTGGAGACCCGGGATCGAATCCCACATCGGGCTCCCGGTGCATGGAGCCTGCCTATGTCTCTGCCTCTCTCTCTCTATCATAAATAAATAAAATTAAAAAAAAAAAAAAAAAAGTTTGCTTCTACATGGTGGGATTATGGGTGGCTTATTCTTCATTACTCCTTTTTTCAAATATTTCAATAAACATATATTTATTATTTTCATAATCAGAAGCTAACAATGATCATTGTTTTTTAAATAAGCATTTGAAAGAAAACAGGCCACCCTGGAGGCTAGCAATTGACAATGTTTTCCAGACCTTCAGAATGTACTTTCTGATGCCAATTTAGCACCACAACTGGCAGAAAGTGAGCCTCACGCCCTGGGACTCATTAAAATCGCCTTAACAACCCTCATGGGGACCCTGAAAGTAGAGGAAGCTGAGTTCTTCACCTTTGGGGCAGCTGTGTAATTACGATGGCTCATTCAACGCATCCAGAGGCTGGCAGGAAAACAGCTTCTTCTTCTTTTTTTAAAATCTTTTTAGGGATAGGAGAGCAGTGTTGAGATGCCAAAGGGAAAACCTCTTGGGCCACAGGCAAGAGAGCGTTGGGAATAAATAAATTTGAACTCATCCCGGGATTAAAACTTTGAAATAGCAAAGAGAATTACCTCGGGCTGCAGTTAGGCAGTTCGCACCTGTGAATGCTGAGGCTGTTTTTGTTTTGCTCCGTTTGTGTTTGCTGCTGACGGGGCTGCTGGCTGGAGTTTCTGATTCTCTGAGGCCAGAGGTCACAGTGATCTCTCCCTCTGGTCAGCTTCCCTTCCCTGTTTCCCACCCCAGTTTCCTGAGGTGATCTTGATCACACTCACATTTACATACATGTTTGTGTATTTTTTTCACTAGTTAGTCATCAAAAGCTTTTTTTTTTTTTTTAAAGCTTTTAAACAAAAGAAAAATATCTTTGCTGTTTCCAAAGGCAGCAGCTTTAAAAACGCAGAAGAAGCTCAAATCTCCCTGCCCATTACCCCTGCTATTCCCTCCCCACCGTAGCCCTGTTTTCATAACTCAATTATACCTAAATAAAATTGTAAATACACACACACATACACACACATACACACACATGTAGATATTAGAGGTTGGGGGGAGGAAGAGGGAGAGAGAATCTTATGCATGCTCTGCGTGCAGCTGATCTCACAACCTCAAGATCATTACCTAGCCCAAATCAAGAGTTCGATGCTTCACCAACTTAGCCACCCAGTCCCCTGCAATAAATAAATAAATAAATAAATAAATAAATAAATAAATAAATAAATAGATTTTGGTTATTTATTTGAGAGAGAATGAGAGCACAAGCAGAGGAGGGGTAGGGGGAGAGGGACAAGCATACTTCTCGCTGAGCAAGGAGCCTTATGTGGGGCTGGATCCCACAACCCTGAGGTCATGACCTGAGCTGAAATCAAGAGTCAGATGCTTAACCAATGGAGCCACCCAGGCACCTGGCCCCCCAAATATATTTTTTAAAAGTCACCTTTTTTTTTTTTTTTTGTATCAAAAAGACACCATTAACAGCATGAAAAGGCAAGCTATGGGATGGGACAAAATATTTGCAAATCATATATTTGATAAGGGGCTTGATATCCAGAATATATAAAAATTTCAACACTAAATGACAAAAGACCTGATAACCAAATTACAAACTGGGCAAGGAAGGGCACCTGGGTGGCTCAGTGGCTGAGAGTCTGCCTTTGGCTTGGGTCGTGATCTTGGTGTCCTGGGATCCAGTCCCGCATCTGTTCCCTCTGCTTCTCCTTCTTCCTCTGCCTATGTCTCTGTATTTATTCTCATGAATAAATAATTTTTTTTAAATCTTAAAAAAAAAGAATACCCTGGACAAAGGACCTCAACAGACTTTTCTCCAAAGAAGATAAAAATAGCTAGTAAGCACATGAAAAGATGTTCAGTGTCACGAATCATTAGGGAAGTGTAATCCATCACCACAACAAGATACCACCTCACACCATCACTAGAAAAAAATTTTAAGAACCCAAACAAAACAGAAAATAACAGGTATTGACCAAAAGGTTAAATTTAGAACCCTGGTGCCCTGTCAGTGCGCAAGGAACATAACATTGAACGATATGGAAAAGATTACATACAATCCAGTAATTTTGCTTCAGGTATGTACCTTAAAGAATTGAAAGCCGGGGGCAGCCCGGGTGGCTCAGTGGTTTAGTGCTGCCTTTAGCCCAGGGCATGATCCTGGAGACACCAGATTGAGTCCCATGTCAGGCTCCCAGCATGGAGCCTGTTTCTCCCTCTGCCCCTGTCTCTGCCTCTCTCTCTCTCTCTGTCTCTCATGAATAAATAAATAAAATCTTTAAAAAAAAAAAAGAATTGAAAGCAGGGACTCAAACAGATATTTGTACCTATTTATTTATTTATTTATTTTTATGGTGAAAAAATTTATACTTAGATTTATAGCCGGCTGGACTCAGTTTAGATGATCCCAATTTTGTTGGCAACATCCAAAGCATCATAGTCAGGAGCCAGTCGAACATATGCTTTCTTCTCTCCATCAGGCCTGATCAAGGTGTTGACCTTGGCCACATCAATGTCATAGAGCTTCACAGCCTGTTTGATCTGGTGCTTATTGACCTTGACATCCACAATGAACACAAGTGTGTTGTTGTCTTCTATTTTCTTCACGGCTGACTCAGTAGTTAAGGGGAACTTGATGATGGCATAGTGATCAAGCTTGTTTCTCCTGGGGGCGCTCTTTCAAGGATATTTGGGCTGCCTTCGGAGAAGCAGGGTCTTGGGTCGTCGGAATGTAGGTGACGTGCGATCTTCTTTTTTTTTTTTGTGACTGTGCACGCCTTTCAGCACCGCTTTCTTAGCTTTCAAAGCCCATTTGCTTTGGCTTCGGCTTTGGGAGGAGCAGGGGCTTCCTTCTTCGCCTTCGGCGCCATCTTCGTGAAAGGGCCCCATATTTATTTTTATTTTATTTTTTTATAATGGATTTTTCATTTGTATTTTATCTTTAAGATTTTATTTATTTATTTATTTATTTATTTATTTATTTATTTATTTAAAGATTTTATTTATTTATTCATAGAGACACACAGAGAGAATGAGAGGCAGAGACACAGGCAGAGGGAGAAGCAGGCTCCATGCAGGGAGCCGGACGTGGGACTCGATCCCGGGACTCCAGGATCATGCCCTGGGCTGAAGGCCGCCCTAAACCTCTAAGCTGGGCTGTCAGTACCACCATATTTATAACAAGTGTTATTCCTAGCGGCGGGAAAGTAGAAACAACCCACGTGACCATCTGTGGACAAAGGAATTAAAAAAAAAATGTGGGTTATCTATACAATGTAATATTTTTCAGCCTCATGGCCCAACACAGATGAACGCTGAGGATGTTCTGCTCAGTGATGTGAGCCAAACTGTAAAGCTGTTGTCTAACGGATACAGAATTTCTGGTTTGCAAGATGAGAATAATTCTGGAGGATGGTTGCATAACAATGTGAGTGTACTTAGAATGCTACTGAACTGGACCCTGAAACGTGGTTAAGATGGTCAATTTTATGTTGTGTTTTACTACAATAAAATTTTTTGAAAAAAATATACATTCGTTTGAACCAAAATTTCATTTTTCTGTTAGTTTTTTTGTTTGGTTTTGTTTGTGTGTGTGTGTGTGTGGAATAATTAACATGGAGGTAGAAGATGGTCTGGGAACATTCCTGCCTCTCAGTGTTGTATCCCTGCTATCTTTGGCCAAAATTAGTAAGCTCAGAATCTTTTCCTCTATAGCATTCCACCCATTTTTTTTTCCACCTATTTTATTGAACACTTGAATATGATCAAGATAAATATTTTTTTTTTCATTTTTCCTCTTTATCATCTGTTGTCTCTGAACCTTTAAGAAATTCTTTCTGAGTGGTGCCTGGTGGCTCACTCTGTTGAGCATCTGCCTTCCGCTGGGTTCATGATCCTGGGGTCCTGGGATGGAGCCCCACATTGGACTCCCTGCTCAGCGGAATGCTGGCTTCCCTCTCTCCCTCTGCCTACCTTTCCCTCTGCGTTTGCTCTCTCTCTCATTCTGTGAAATAAATAAAGTCTTACAATTTTTTTTTTCTGACATTAGGAGAGATGAGAAAATAGCTTAGCAGTTTATCCTAGAATGTGTTGCAATTAAAAATATGGAGAATAACGATAATTTCAGTCTCATAAAATCGCATAAATAAGTAAAACAAGTTATAATCTAATTAGAAGATCATTATTAGTAATCACAATTTTATCACTGTAATACGTTGGGGTTAATAAAAACAACTTGTATAACAAAATATTTCATGATGAAATTTTCCCCCAAAATTTTTATTTAAATTCTAGATAGCAAAAAAAAAAAAAAAAAAAAAAAAAATTCTAGATAGCTCATAGTGTAATATTGGTTTTAGAAGTAGAATTTAGTGATTTATCACTTATGTTTAATACCCAGGGCTCATCACAAGTGCCCATCCTCAATGCCCATCCCCCATTTAGCCCATCTCCCTCCCTCCATCATCAGGATGAAATCTAGTATACAATTCTAGTAAGGGAAAAAAGCTCAGGATTATGTGAACTACCAGATGAGGGGTCATATTTAGCTCCACACTAACAGCAGAAAAAATTATTTTTTTTTGAAAAAAATTTTTTTTAAAGAGATATTCATTTGTTGGTAATCAGAAAAACATTTCTTTGTTGAAGCCCTGGTTATTTTAAATATTGTAGAGAAATGAATGAGCACCTGTTAGACGGTCTTTGCTGCCATCTCCTGGGCATTGCCATAATTAATATACAAATTGACCCTAAAATCGATTTAAAACGTTCAAAATAACAATAACCAAGACGTGTTTGGTAAAGGTGCTACCAGCTTGGACTTAAGTCACTTTGCTCTATGGAAAACCGGGACCAGCAAAGGGATGCTGCCTTATGTTCTGCTCATGCCATACAAATATGTCACAACGGAGCCATCCTCTTGGTGGCTGTTGGTGCTGCTGCCTGTTATAAGGAGTGAACAAAGGATCCCTGGGTGGCGCAGCGGTTTAGCGCCTGCCGTTGGCCCAGGGCGCGGTCCTGGAGACCTGGGATCAAATCCCACGTCGGCTCCCGGTGCATGGGGCCTGCTTCTCCCTCTGCCTGTGTGTGTCTCTGCCTCTCTCTCTCTCTGTGTGACTATCATAAATAAATAAAAATAAAATAAAAACTTAAAAAAAAAAAAGGAGTGAATAAAAATCGGGATCCTCTTCTCAGACCTGGGACCCCCTCGAGGAAGAAATCTTGTTTTCTTTAATGTCAGTGACAGGAGATAATCTCTCATCACACCATCTCACTTTGCTAACCTTCCAACATTTAAAAATTTTGCCTTACTCAGTGTCATAAACCTCTACCCAGTTTGTGTCTTGCCAATGCACCATTGGGTGGAGGCAACCTTATTGCGTCCACTGGTGGACATAGATTGCCACTGAGAAATCTTTCTGGAATATTCCTGTTAGTTCTGGGACTAATTTGGTGCCCAGGATTCTCTCATGAGTTCTTCTATGATCCTATGGACATGAAAGCACCATGCTGCCATTCCTACCCGAGATATTGCAACTTTTCTGAGGGAGCTATGTTCTTCGGACATTTTTTTCCCAAATACTTTATTTATTCATGAGAGACACAGAAAGAAGCAGAGACATAGGCAGAGGGAGAAGCAGGATCCCTGAGGGGAGCCCGATGTGGGACTCAATCCCAGGACTCCAGAATCACGACCTGAGTCAAAGGCAGACAGATGCTCAACCACTGAGCTACCCACGTGCCCCTGGAATTAAAATTTTAAAAATTGCTTTTTAAAACATATCGCTACCTTTCTTGTTGACATGAGGTTTGATGATTATGGTCTTAAGAGTAAAGGATTTTTTTAAGTAGTACCTGGTATCTTTGTGAACATTTAATTTTTTCTTACTTGGAAGCAGGGCGAAGGATTGGTGACTGATAATTTATATCCGATTGATTCTGACACATCCTTCAAGTAACTGAATTAATCTTAGATATGAAGCCTTAATTTTAAAAAAAAGATTTTATTATTTATTCATAAGAGACACACAGAAAGGCAGAGACACAGGCAGAGGGAGAAGCAGGTTCCTCGCAGGGAGCCCAATGTGGAACTCGATCCCAGGACCCTGGGGATCATGCCCTGAGCCAAAGGCAGTTGCTCAACCACTGAGCCACCCAGGCGTCCCCTTAATTTTTTTAAGATATGGATGTTACATCATATATGTACAATAGAATGGGAAACTAAATGACCATCAGACACTTTTTTTGGAAGATTTTATCTATTTATTCCTGAGAGACACACAGAGAGGTAGAGAAGCAGGCTCCTCACAGGGAGCCCGATGCAGGACTCAGTCCCCAACCCTGGGATCAGGCCCTGAGCTGAAGGCAGACGTTTAATTGCTGAGCCACCCAGGCATCCTTGTCAGACATTATTTTCAGCAAATCTGGCCATACCTCTGCTTAGATTCTAAATGTCTCATTGGTCCTCACCCAGCAGTTTTGACTTTCACACTAGGGACAGCTCAACAGACCCATCCCCAGTAGGAATGGGTTCTCCAGATTAATAATCTGGGATATAATGCTGTTATAATAGTGTTTACTGGGATGAGCCACCCAGGTGCCCCGGTTTCTCTTTAATTATATACTTATTTTACTTTTGTAAAAAAAAAAAAAGTATTCAGGAACCCCTATCATCTCCAAGAAATAGAATATTGACAATAACACACATCTATGTAGATGCTCTCCTGAGAACACATCTCTCAGCCTCTTCACCTTGAGGAAACCACCATCACAAATCTTTAAAACCAAAACCAAAAATGGAACAAACAAAAAACAGGACTTTTGTAAATAGACTGTCCCCTGTGGGGAGTGACAGACTTAGAGCTTTGAAGGTTCCTGGAACCAATGGTGAGCTAAACTTGTTTTTCAAAATTTCCCAAGAGCGGAAGCATGCGTATCACTTGGGAACTTTTAAAAAAATAATTTATTTGAAAGAGAGCGAGTACAAGCAGGGGGAGGGGCAGAGGGAGAGGGAGAAGCAGATTCCCCACTAATCAGGGAGCCTGATGCAGGACTCAGTTCCAGGACCCCAAGATTATGACTGGCCTGAAGGCAGATGCCTAACAGACTGAGCCACCTAGGTGCCCCTGGATCCTATTTTACAAGGAAATAATGGATTATAGGAAGACAATCAGCAGCCACAGTTTTATAAGGAGATATTGAAAAATAAGGCTTGTCTTCATTAGAAGAATAGCAACATAAACCAAAAAGCCTAAGGACACAATGGAACATAATTAAACCGAAAATGAAAGTCACTAGGGAAGATGTTATCATTCCAAGATCCTCAGTAACATTTATGGGATCATTTATTGTGTTCCAGAAACCCTATAAGTGCTCAAGATGTCCACATGTCATTTTTACAAAGTCTGATGAATCACCATTATTAACTTCCTTCTTGGGGCAGAAGGGACTTGGACCTGATAGCGGAATCATCAATCAGGAATTCACTTTTGCATGTGTTTTTTGGTGGCGTTTAAAAGTTCCCAGCTGACGAAAGGCACAGTTGCACTCCTGGCACATATAGGGTTTTATTCCGGAGTGGGTACGTCGGTGAACGTTGAGGTTTCCTTTGTGGCTAAAAGCTTTCCCACAGTCTTCACATGGGTAAGGCCTCTCCTTAGTGTGGACTCTCCTGTGACTCCGCAGGGTGGAGTCATGAGTGAACGTCTTGAGGCAGAGGTCACAAGAGTATGGCTTCTCACCTGTGTGGATTCGCTGGTGGACTCGGAGGTCTGAAGGCTGCATGAAACCCCCAGAACAGATATCACATTTAAAAGGCCTCTCTCCTGTGTGTGTCCTCCAGTGAATGTAAAACTGAGATTTATAACGAAATCTTTTCTTACATATGCTGCATGCAGTTGGCGTTGATTCTGTGGCTTTTTCCACCACAGGATGAACTGAGTTTGATGCTGGTTGTCCCGAGGATTCTCCTTTGTCCAAATATGTGGTCCCTTCTTGAGACACATTTTGGGGAACGGAGGTTTTCTTCTGTTTTCTTCTTTTGGGATTTCTTGGACTTTTCTGAGAATCTCTTCTTTTCCTACTCTGAGTAGAAATTACTCTCTCTGAAATGTGGGTGGAAGGTATGTCAGCATCCATATTTGTAACACAGATTCCTTCCTGGAGATTCTTCTCATCCTCTGCCCTCATGGAATCTGTTGAAGGAAGGGTTAACACACAACACTTAATGAAGAGTATTTTCTTTTCTTTTCTTTTTTTTTGTTTTTTTAAGAGTATTTTCAATGATACCACTGAACCAAACACTGCTGTGGGCTGAGAACTTCCCATCATCCAACAAACCTGGGATAGGATCGTATATAGGACACTGTGGAAAGTCAGTGATGGAGAAGGCTTGGTCTTTCAGAGCCCCCTCCCCCTAAGAGATGTCAATGCTTGATTCCCAACCCCCTCCCCTGACCCAGCATACAAAGAGTCACTAGCTCCTCTGAATCCCCAGTTCCCATGCTCACCATGACCCTTCAGAAGCTGAGGCTCTTGGGATTTCAGTATTGTCTCTTCCAGATCTTCCAGATTCTTCTCCAAGTTCTCCTTGGGTCTCAGACCCTCCAGTACACCTTTTCCAGGAATGGTCTCGGGCAGGAGAACGTTCTGTCCCTGATAATGGACAGACAGCCAAGTGTAGTTACCAACGTGTCTAATTTGGGATGTGGAAAGCTCTTGTCTCTTCTTTATCTTACCCATCTCCTAAATCTAGGACATTAATTTTCTCAATAATGCTGTGCTGCATATGTGCCCAGACTTCCCTTGGGCCACTCGTGACTCCCTGTCAGTCAGTACCCACCTCACCTTTAAATAACATCCACACATGGCAGTGTTTATACTTAATTATCTAAGTGTACCTCCTCAAGTTATCCAGCTTCCCCTGCCCAACTCTGCAAGCAAGGTGGCTCAAGGTCCAGGTGTCCCTACCCATTACTACTGATATTTTGGTTGGATGATGGATTCCTTGTTGTGGGGCTGTCCTGTGTATTGTGGGATGATTATCAGCTTCCCTGGTTTCTACCCACTAGATGTCAATTCCATCCTCCAACCATACCTCCTTTCTGACAATCAAAAATCACTCACCTGCTGTCTTGAAAGTTCACTGATTCCAGGCAGAGTCTGCAGCTCTCTGACTTTCTGGCTGTCCTCTGGATGTATCTCACTTACAGAGGATTGGGGCTTCTTGGACAAATCTGTCACAAGGTCTGTGTCACTGTCACTGGCCTCAGCTTCAGCCATCTGAGCATCTGAATTTTGCACAAGAAATTCCTGTCCTTGTAAGGTGACTATGGTCTGTGAGGGCAAGAACCAAACAAGATAAGGGGTGCTTGGGTGGCTTAATCAGTTAAGCGACCAACTCTTAACTTTGGCTCAGGTCATGATCTCAGGTTTGTGGGATTTAGGCATCCACTGGGCTCTTGCTTAGTGAGGAGTCTGCTTGAGATTCTCTCCTCTGCCCCTCCCCCACTCACTCACTTGCACATGCTCCCTCTCTTCTCTAAAATAAACAAGATCTTAAAAAAATTTTTTTTTAATTTTTATTTATTTATGATAGGCACACAGTGAGAGAGAGAGAGGCAGAGACACAGGCAGAGGGAGAAGCAGGCTCCATGCACCGGGAGCCCGACGTGGGATTCAATCCCGGGTCTCCAGGATCGCGCCCTGGGCCAAAGGCAGGCACCAAACCGCTGCGCCACCCAGGGATCCCAAGATCTTAAAAAATTAAACAAGATCAGCCTCACTGAAACCAGAATGAAGCTCTGACATTCCCTGTATGAACCTACTAAACACTTACATTTTGTTGGAATTACTTGTGTAAAATGGCAACCTCCCAAGTTGTGACAACCAATAATGTCTCCAAACATTGTCAAATGCACCCTAGGCGGTGAAGACGTACTTTCCCCACCCCTTTGTGTTGGACATCTATTGGCCTACCCACATTATCTAATCAGCCTCAATACCTCCCCATTTTTCCCACCACCCCAACTAATACTCAGCCCTCAAACTGTCATCCTAACCACCCCTGACCTAGGCATGTGAGGTATGGTGTGGTGAAAAATCCAAAACCCTGCTCATGTGAGAATTCAGATGTTTGACTTACATCTCACTCAGCTGATCTTAAGAATTCCTTTATCATTCCAGAATAACATTTTATAGTTCCTGTAGCTATTTTTCCGCAGTGTTGTTGAAGCTTATAACTCCCATTCTCCACTTAACCCCAGAGAATTTCATCACCTACCAAGAGTGCTCAGGGAAAGGAGGATTGACTTTGGAACTAGTTCCCTCCTGTCCCCTTACAAAATTACTTCTTTATCTTACCCATCTCCTAAATCTCCATGACCAGTGCTAACCAGGTCCCATCCCTTCCTAGATCCTTCAGACCTTTGCTTTTTCTACAAAGCACACAGCCACACTCCAGCTGCCATGATGGAAGAAAATGCCCCCACGTAAGGTCTTACTTGGTTATTCTTACCTGCAAGCTATTTGGACCCTATTGGAGGGACATTTGGCAACCAGAGATTTCCTTTTGTTTTGTTATTGACTTTCACAACTCAGGAAGGTTACCATTGACATCGAGGATGTTACTAAACATTATGATGCCCAGGAAGGCGTCCAAGCAAGGGATGGTCCATTCCAGTATCACCAGTTGATTTGAGACCCGGATTGAGTTGAAAGCCTACAATCCTATTCCTTTCCTCAGCATCATCCCAGGACTCTCATTACCATGGCAACATGTTCATCATACCTCTCTGTAACCTGTAGCTACTTTACTCAAATAGGACTTTTAAGAGGGTCTCTGGTGATATCAAGAATTATAAATGTAATGTTATGGAGTGGTTTTAGGCTCCTTTCTCCTGGAATCTCTGGACTGTCCCTTACACAACTGTCCCCACAAAAGGTAGGGCAAGATGAATGATGGTAAAGTGCCTAGACTCGTGAAACCTCCCAGATGTCAAGAACCTCCCCTCTCCTCCCCGTTGTGACAGCCAGAAATGTCTCTAGACATTGCCAAGCGTCTCCTGCAGGGCAAACCATCTCCCACATGAAAACCACTGACCCAGAACAACCCCCTCATGAACTTTCCCGTCCAAGGGCACTGTGCAGCCCCCATACCAGCTCTGTTCCCATCAGGAAGGGCCTGCTCACCCATTTCTTGGGGGTCTGATTGCTTCTCAGCAGGTCCTGCAGGTCTTTGCAGCTCCGCACACCACTTTCCTTGACTAGGGCCTGAAGCTCCTGTGGCATGGAGATCATAAACTGCTCCATCACTAGTGTGTCCAGAATCTGCTCCTTGGTGTGGATATCTGGCCTCAGCCACAGGTAGCAGAGCTCACAGAGCCTCCTCAGTTCCTCCACGGGGTCTGACTTCTCCGAGCTGGTGAACGCTCTGAAGCTCACATGCCACATCTCAGAGTTGCAGTCTTGCTCTGACCTAGGGCTGCCTGGGGATTTCTCATGACCCTGACCCTCTGAAAATGCCTGGTCTGTAGACATATTTACTGCAGAATTTTCCAGTTTGACTCTGCAAACTCTCCAGAAGCTGGTGCCTAACTAAGACCTACCTAAACGGATTTACTCTGGTTTTCCTTAGCAACAGACCCTGTTTTTTCAGAAATCTGGGGGGGGGGGGGAAAAAGAATGAACCAGCTTAGTTTAACTTCTTACCACCCTCTCCCTTCCAAACTCCTCACCCAAATACTAGACACCATCCCCAACCTGTCCTGTATTTAATATTGTGGAAAGTAACCCTATTATTTTTCCAATGTTCACCTTTATATTAAAAGGTGGTTTATTTTTTTATTTTTAAATTTTATTTCTTCATGAGAGACACAGAGAGAGGCAGAGGGAGAAGCAGGCTCCATGCAGGGAGCCCAATGTGGGACCCGATTCCAGGTCTCCAGGATCACACCCAACTGCTAAGCCATCCAGGCATCCCTAAAAGGTGGTTTAAATGTCTGAATGGTCCCCTTGATTCTGAGCACTAAATGCACAGAAGTGGGCTCAGTTTTCTCATCTGTAAGTTGGGACAACATAATTCTTTACTATAAACTAAGTGTGAAGCTCCTAAATTCGAATTTAATGATCTTGGTCTTTATAAAACTTCCCATCAGGACAAGATACAAGGCAAAACTGCCTTAGTTAAAAACTCTGCAGAATTAACAGAAAAATATTTACAACCGGAGAATTTCATGTGGTGTAGCAACATTGGAAATATTAATCTAAGATTGTTCCCCAACACATTTCCTTGTTGAGCCCAGGATACAGCTTTGTTCCAGGAAAAGGAGGACTTTAAAGGATCCTAACAGGATTAAGAGATAATTTGTTACAGTGGTAAAATACACATAAAATTCACCACTTAACTCTTTTAAAGTGCACAACTTTGTGGCACTACTACATTTGCAATGCTGTGCAACCATTTCCCACTGTCCAGCTCCAGAACTTACTCATCCCATCCCAAAAGAAACCTTGTCCCCATGAGCAGGCACTGCCCCTTCCCCGCCCACCCCACCCTCAGCCCCTGGTAATCCATTAATCTTGTCTCAGTCTCTAGGGGTTACATACTTAATCTCATCCCAGAAAACTGATTTAAAATCCAATGCTTTTCAAAATTTTCAAAGAAACAAGATTTTAAGAAGAGCTTTTAGGAGGTTTTCAACCTACCGTCCAGTCCAAAGGCAAGAACCACCCTGATACTCTAGATACCCATTTTATCCCAAGAACAGTTACAGAAAGAATGCAACCCACATTTTCCTTCTAGTGAGAGGTCAGGGGTCAACCTGAGGAAGGGATGGAAGACTGGGGTGCCTTAGCACACCAGTGAGAGCCCCTAGAGAAAGGGGCTCTTATTCTGGCTGGGCTAGTCGGTTGAGGTCTTTAATTCAAGGTTTGATTATACTCACGGATAGCAAAAAACCAGCTATGTGCTTTTAAGCAACGGTACAGCAAGTTTAGAAATCAAGAGAACCACATGCCAGAAAAAATGTAAAGCTAATACATTTGCCTAAAATCCCTAAGAGTCGACTTTTGTTGTACTATTTCAGATGATTGAGGAAGCCTCCTTCAGCAGTGTTTTAATCCCATGGTTTAGGTTTAATCAGCTGTTAGGCAAGTCAATCAGCTCTTGGGAGACCATAATCCTTCTTTATGGAGGACCATAAAACCTACCTCTTACATTGAGGATAAAATAAGAGGGTGCCAAGGACATGCACATCTTTACCAGATGGAGGAACTAACATTCAGAGCTATGGTTCTCAACCAAGGGTGACTTTTGTCCCTACTCTTCTCAAACTTCGGGATATTAGGCAATGTCTGGAGACACTTTTGGTTGTCATAACCCGAGGGTGGAGGAGGATGCCGCTAAATATCCTACAATGCACAGGACAGCCTTCCAAGCCCCCTCCCCTACACAAAACAAAACAAAACAAAACAAAACAAAACAAAACAAAACCCTATCTGGCCAAAGATATCATCTGCAGTTGAAAAATCCTGGTTTAATACTAGTTCAAAGTACAAACCACACATACCACGAATGAAATCACACCACAATGGATCAAAGTTAATAATGGGGTATAAGAAGATCCCTTGCTTTCACAAGGCCTCAGAGCTAATGCCTAGGGAATATAGACCCAAATCTTCCTGGTAGCAACCTCCATCTATCCCAGGTTTCAAGCACCCTTAGATGTTCCCACCTGTAACCAACCTCCCCACCTGTAACCAACCTCATTCGTCTCTTCCTGCCTCCAGCCTCTTCCAACTGCCTTGAGCTGTAACGTCTCTGTTTATATAAAGCTAGAGAAAGTCCATACTTCCTGTTGTTACCTCATCAGCCCAAGGATTGGTTTAAGGCCATGGAATAAACCATTTTAGAGGGTCACGCGGCTTACATTTCCCATTGAAATTCCATTAAGAGAAAGAGTCATTTATTAAATAAGTCTACTTGGAAACAATATTGGTTTTCCTGGTCTGGTGAATTATTTATCATATACCTAAAGTGTTTAAAGGAGTTGGGGAATGTAGAGTGGCAAGTTTTAAGCACTTTGGGTTAAGATTTTATTTAAAATGAGCTGGCGGGCAAAGTATAAGAAATAGGCATTTAGAAAACCAAGGGTTGCATGCAAGTAGAGAAAAATACGACATCTTACCAATTTCGCAGGGCATGCTTTTCCTAAATGCCGAAGGCAGAAATATCAAGTCAAGAAGTTGTGGAGAGGGATGTCTGGGCGTCTGTCTTTGGCTCAGGGCCTGATCCTGGAGTCCTGTGATTGAGTCCCTCATCGGGCTCCCTGCATGGAACCTGCTTCTCCCTCTGCTTATGTCTCTGCCTCTCTCTTGTGTGTCTCTCATGAATAAATAAATAAAATCTCTTTTTTTAATAAATAAAATATTTTAAAAAAATCGTGGAGAGATGGTAGGCTGGTATCAAATCAGTGATTTAATCTAGCTCAGGGACTCCTGGCTGGCTCAGTTGGTGGAGCTTGAGATCCCTGATCTCCGGTTGGTGAGTTCAAGCCCCATACCAGGTATAGAAATTACTTAAAAATAAAAACAAAATCTTTGAAAAGAATAATCTGGCTCAAGCAAAACTCTAACATATTAAATTCCAAGGTATTTAAAAATGAAAAGCAATTATGGATACATGAGGAATATTCACAATTTTTTAGAACTTATTTTTACTATTTTCAACATCTTGGGATTAAAGCTTTGCTCAAACTAGATTAAATCACTGACTTGATTATTTGTCAACTTACCCTTTTATAGAAACAATGGCAAAAAAAAAAAAAAGAAACAATGGAAAGTAGACAAAAGCACATAGACACTGCTCTGCATTCCTTTCCTCCCCAGGTGAGAAAGGTGGTTTTGAGATACTTGGGGCTTCTTCATGGACCTTTCTGTGCTCCTGAATTAGATCTCATAAATTCTAAAAAGCTATAATGGTGGGTCTGCATGTTACGGGTGAATTTTATTTTACTTCATCTTATTGTATTTTATTTTTTGTAAAGATTTTATTAATTTATTTATGAGAGAGACAGAGCGAGGCAGAGACATAGGCAGAGGGAGAGGCAGGCTTCCTGCAGGGACCCTGATTTGGGACTCGATCCCAAGACCCCCGGATCACAACCTGAGCTGAAGGCAGATGCACAACCACTGAGCCACCCAAGTCCCCCATCTACTGAATTTTAGTCAAGGGTTGGGCATGACTGGGTTACAATTTTGGAAGCTCTTGGTGTCCTCAAATCACAACAAATCCATTCAGATAGTGAACTCCTTTGTGTAACATTTGAGATGAATTGGAAGGCTTTGGATGATTCTGGTTTAAATCCTTGGGGGCCTATGGGAGGCTCTACACCCTGCAAACCTCAGATTCCTTGTGAGTAGGATGGTGGCTTTCTGCTGCCCCTTCTAATCTCGCTGGAGCTGTTGCAGCCGCTTTCTGGAGTGGTCCCGTCTGCCCTCCTGCCCTCGAGGGCTGTGTGCTACATGGGCCCAGACTGTGCAACAAGACCCCAGGCACCCATTTCACTTCCCCCTTCAGAACTGTCCCACAGTTTGCAGAGCACCTGGAGGAGAAGCCTTGTCCTTTCCCAGGGCCCAGGGGCTTTCAGCGCCTTACCTGCAGATGCTCTGTCTTTCTAAGCCCCCTCCCAGCTGCCCTGCGGCTGCCCTAGCATGCCAGGTATACTTCTGGCATGGTATACTTCTAGGACTTCGTTCACACAGTTTCGCTCCACACTCCCGTTGTCTGGATGCTTTGCCTGGGGCAGGCATGGCTGACCCCCACACTCGGTTCCCATCTCAACACAATCCTCTGTTCTCCGTTCTTCAGAGAAGCCTGCCCTGCCTGTGCTGAATCAACCACCCACAGAGCTTTGATGCCACAGTAGCGCTTCTCAGCCTCTCTTTGGGCCAGATGATCCTCTGTTGTGGGGTTTGAACTGTGCCTTGCAGGATGCTGAGCTGCAGTAGCCCTGTGCTCTGTCCATCAGATGCCAGCAGCAACCCCTGGTTCTGACAACCAGAAATGTCTTCACACAGTGCCCAATTGTCCCCTGGGGGGCACATTGCCCTAGTTGATAAACTTCATAAGCCGGGCTTATTTTATTTTTATTTTTTTCAAGTAGGCATGCCCAGCAGGGAGCCCAATGTGGGGCCTGAATTCATGACCCTGAGATCAAGACCTGAGCTGAGATGAAGGGTTGAGTTGTAAACTTAACCGACTGAGCCACCCAGGTGCCCAGGGCCTGGTTTATTTTTGTACATATTATTTACTACCGTTATGCATATTATGCATTTACTTGCTTATTTCCTTATTGCTGGTATCCTTCTAGTATTCACTTCAAGCTCGGTAAGATTGGTGCTATTTCCATTTACTCTGTCAGTGCTTAGGACCATGCTTGGGACGCAGAGCAGAGTTTGCACAGTAGATGCTCCAGATATAAATACTGATAAATAGATTGGATAGAACATAGTTAGGAATATAGGTAGATATATACATACATATACACACAGGTGACACAACCATGGTTCTGTGCTGTTTCTTAAGATCTTCTAATCTTGGGATGCCTGGGTGGCTCAGTGGTTGAGCATCTGCCTTCGGCTCAGGTCATGATCCCAGGATGCTGGGATCGAGTTCCACATCGGGCTCCCCTCAGGGAGCCTGCTTCTCCCTCTGCCTATGTATCTGCCTCTCTCATGAATAAATAAAGTCTTTAAAAAAAAGAAAAAGATCTTCTAATTTTTTAAGTGGCTATAAATGACCACATATAGTTGAGAATCTACTTTTCATACATCATCCACTGAGACGAATATTTGCTTGAATAGAAAATTATAGATTTACATTGTTTTCCTTCATCTCCTGAAAAGCATTTGCCTCACTGTCATCCACACCCAGGGCTGCCACCGGAAAGCCATTTAAGCCTTCCCATGGAAATGGTTTGGATTTTTCTTTCTTTCAGGCATTTTTGGAATTCAATCTTTCGTGACCAGGTGTAGATTTTTCTTCTTCAGCCTTAAGAACACTACCGGTCTGAGAGTTCTTTCATCTTTAACATATGAAATTTATCTTTACCATTTCTTACAAATATTTCCTCCTCATGTTCACCTCAGTTGGTCCTGGATTCTTTATACCTTCTCACTGCTGGGAGAGTCTCCAATGTTTTGTTCATCTTCTCTAATTTGTTTCTGTGTTGTGTCCATCCTGCCATATGTTCCACCTGGTGTGTTCTTTCAGCTATTGTGTATTTTTTTCCTAATTAATATTCACTGCATTTTTAAAAATATTTTTTAAAAATTTATTTGAGATAGAACAAGCGAGAAGAGAGCACAAGAGGTGGGGAGGGGCAGAGAGAGAAGCAGACTCCCCTGCAGAGTAGGGATCCCCATGCAGGACTCAATCCCAAGACCCCAGGATCACGACTTGAGCCAGAAGGTAGACACTTAACCATTGAGCCACCCCGGTGCCCCTAAAAAAATATCTTCATTCTTATTTCATGTTGCTGACTTTTTTTTTATGTTTCTTATGTTTACTTATATTTCTTGGATGACAATTCTAATACCCCATTTCTGAAAGTATCAGCAATCCAGCTTTTATATTCTTAGCTGTGTCCTTATTTGGCCCCATGAATCAGTATCCTTTAGGATAGGATAATTTCTCAGTTCAGGTTGGCTTTGCCCCAGGTGAACATCCAATAATGTCTGGAAATGCCACTACTGTCTTGTATGTAGAGACCACTACGCTGTTCAACAACCTATGATGCACAGGACGGCCCCACAAGAAGAATGATCCTAACCAAAATTCAGTAAGTACCAAGGCTGAGAAGTCCTGGAACAGGGTTATTGACTTTAGCTGATAAACCTGACAGAGTCCAGAAAGCCAGAGACTAACCAGTCCCCAGCTCCAATGCCCTCAGTGACAGATTAATCCACAGTTAACGCTCCCTTTAGGATAATCCTACCAAGTAAAACCCCAGATAGATTGGGGCCTCATATTTACCCCCTGCCCCATGAAAACCAGCAGTGGAAGGAAGCATTCCTTCACCTGAGGTTCTCCGCCAGAGTTCACCAGGAACATACAGGATAAACAGGATGACCCGTGGCTTTGCCCCACCCTTGATTCATTTGGTCTGATTTACTTTAGGGTGGGGCTTAAACAGGATTTTTTTTAAGCACCCAAGAGATATGGAATATTATTCAGCATTACAAGGAAGAAAATCCTATCACACCGCACAACAGAGATGAAGCTTGAGGACACTATGCTAAGTGAGATAATCCAGACACAAAAGGACAGATGGTATGATTTAAGATAGAAAGCACAGTGGTGCCAGGGGCAAGGCCAGGATTCCCGGGAGTGGTCCTTTATTGGGGGCAGAGTTTCGGTTTTGCAAGACAAAAAGGGCTCTGCAGATGGTGGTGATGGTTGTACAAGCGTCAATGTCAATGTCCTTTATGCCAGTGAACTGGCCACTTAAACACAGTTTAGGTGGTAAATTTCAGGGGCATCTGGGTGGCTCAGTCGGTTAAGTGTCTGACTCTTAGCTCAGATCCTGATCTCAGGGTCCTGGGACTGAGCTACCCATCTGGTTCTGCACTCACTGGGGGAGTCTGCTTCTCTCTCTCTGCCCCTCCCCTTGCTCGTGTGCTGTCTCTCTCTCAAATAAATAAATAAATCTTAAAAAACAAAAAAAGAGGGATGCCTAGGTGGCTCAGCATTGAGTATCTGCCTTTGGCTCAGGGCGTGATCCTGTAGTCCAGGGATCGAGTCCCACATCAGGCTCCCTGCATGGAGCCTGCTTCTCCCTCTGCCAGTGTCTCTGCTTCTCTCTGTGTGTCTCTCATGAATAAATAAAAAAATCTTAAAAAAAAAAAAGATGGTAAATTTCATGTTACATGTATTTGCCACAACTTAAAGTTTTTAAAATTAAATTTTAAAAAAGATTTTATTTATTTATTCATGAGAGACACAGAAAGAGGCAGAGACATAGGTAGAAGGAGTAGCAGGCTCCCTGTGGGGAGTTCGTTGTAGGACTCGATCTCAGGACCCTGGGATCATACCCTGAGCCAAAAGCAGATGCTCAACCGCTGAGCCACCTGGGTGCCCCAGCTATGTTTAATCATCATATAAATTTATAAGTTTTATAAGTTTCTGGAGGAGTCTTTTTTATCATTTTATGATGCCTCCCTTTATTCTTGTCAATGCCTTTTGCTTTTGGACCTATCTAGAGGGTCACGTTTCTGGTACCTCAATGACTGTGGGTAGGAGGCTGGGTTCAGTTGGGACAGTTGACTGAGTGTCTCCATGGTAGTCAGGGCTTTGCCTTATTATCTGGGACATTCATCAAGCCAAGCTGCCATAACAAAGAGCTCCCCAAATGCAGTAACACAAACAAGATACATATTTATTCTGCGTTCACAGAATGGTCCAGAAGAAGGCAGTCTGGGGCTGGCAGGATGGCTCTGCTGTCTTCAGCCATGAAATTTCCTCTCTAGGTCCAAGGGGATGTCTCACCACCTCCGTGAGAAAGGAGGCCGGGGAAGGGGCGGCTAAGGGAGGGGGCACACTCAATTCTTCCAAAGAAAAGCCTTTGGGAGGACCTGGGTGGCTCAGTGGTTGAATGTCTGCCTTTGGCTCAGGTCTTGATCTCAGGGTCCTGGGATCAAGTCCCCCATCAGGCTCCTTCCGATGTACCTTATTCTCCCTCTGCCTGTGTCTGTGCCTCTCTCTGTGTGTCTCTCATAAATAAATAAAATGTAAAAAAAAAAGCTTCAAAATATGTAAATGTTTTAAAATGAATGAACTAATGAACAGAGAGTAGGTCAGGTATCCAGATATGGACAGCTGGTGGAACTGGAATTGTAACTGGGCCTTCTCATGAGGTCATCCGAGATCCACTGCCTCCAACAGGATATATTCCCCCAACCCCACACCTGACACTCTCAGCTTTGAACTTGCCGCCACCAAGAATTCTCATGCCAAATAACACGAGAAATCATGGATTATTTGAAATGTTTTATTCTCTCCACTCTGCTCTGGAGAACCTCTGCCCCTTCCCAGCTGGAGAGGCTCAGCTGAGGTGGGGGAATGAGGGAAGGCGAGCCCGCTACTTTGCACAATCTATTTGAGTCAAAACATCATAGACTCTCAGAGGCAAATGGGATATTCATATGCTGTTAGTCAATAGCTCATGCTATAATTGGGATGATTCCAAAAGAATATAATTACTTTACACAGGCTGAAATATTCCCTTACTTCCCCGAATCTTCTAAATGCTCCAGAATTATTCTTGAATTTGTTAACACTTTATACTTATTCCAAGGATAAATCAGTGAAACCCAAGACAGTATGGCAATACTACAAAGTTTCTGCATGGAATTTGGGGACTTAATTTCAGGATCTTAGTCTCAGTGGAGGAAGCTAGACATGGGTTCAGAAGGAGATGGAGAGAAGGATGTGGAGCAGAGGTTTGGAGATGTCTAGGACCACAGGGCTTCTCCCCCCTTGAAGGCTTTCTTGCTGCGCTTGCCAGGATCTGTAGGAGGGAAAGAGGTGAATTTTGAATGGTTCTGCTCACTGCCACCACCCAAACCAGTCCAGGCTGGGAATGAAACCAGTGACAAAGATGGCTTTGGCTCATCCCATATGCAATTGCCTTCCCTGTTCTCTCTCCCTCTTTCCTTCTTGCTCTACCTTCCTTTCTTGCATTTACCCACACATCTCTCTTTTCTACCCCATTTCAATGGCACATGGTAGTGGTGGGCGTTTTCAAGAGCCAGAGGGAAGCCAAGGTAGGCATGGGGATCAGTGAACTCAGGAGATGTGTTACATCCAACAACCGATAGATGTCCAATCAGTGTTTTTCAGATGGATTAGTAGAGCTGGAATGAAGCATGGTGCTCATTTCCAAAAACGGAGTTAGGGTTGAAAGAGTTCGAGTCAAGACCCAGCTGGAGGAAAGATGTAGCTGGGGCTTGACCGCTGACTTAGGTCACGGTTGGGTGGGAAGATGGTACTTGGAGAGTTTAAATCATGCCTTTAGCAAATATTTTCCAGGCACCTACTATGCGTCATCCATTGTGCATAGGCAGTGAGCAAGACAGAAAGGTCCCTATAACGTGGAGCTTGGATTTTATTGGTAGAAGACAGAGAACAAGGAAATAATTGCACCATGTAAAGAAGATGCACATACTGACAAATATCACTACGAAAATTAGACAGGATGGCAAGAATAGAGGAAAAGTAGATTTATGTCAGATAAATGGTCAGGGGGAGACTCCAAGGTGGGGGATCTGGATGAAATGACCTCTGGATGACATGAAGGATCTCGACATGCAAAGCTCTAGAAAGAGAACATTCCAGACTGAGGTATCTACTGGTGCCAAGATCCTCCCTCCAGTAAAAGGGACCCCATGTTCTAAGAAAACCAGAATTCAGTGGGAGTAGAAGATGCTCGAGCATGAGTAGAGGTGAGCACAGGGTCCAGGGGGCATTTAAGTACAGGGGTCTGACTTGAAAGTGAGGGCTTGAAGTCAGTGTTGTAGCTAAAGCCTGGGGGTGGGCTGATATAAGGGAGATCAAGGTTTGGGAGCGAGGTTATCCCTGCAGTGCAGTGCCACCTTGTCAAAGAAACCTTGATGTCAAATAGCAGAGGTTAGCGTATCCAACCTCTTTAGGGGAGAATGGGTGAGGTAGAAAGTGTTCTTTCTGGATCTGGATCCAGTGCTCTGGATCATGTGGAAGGCCAGCATAGTAAATGTAGTTCAATCGGGGGCAGGAGGGTTGTGAGGAAATATCTGGGATGGGATGGGAAATTTGTGTTGGGCTGTGATGTGAAGGAGGGGAGCGGAAGTGAGCCCACACAGCAGGCATGGGAGTTCACAGGTGACCCTAACTACCCCACTGTTTCTCCTGTCCCGATCTCCTCTCGGATCTGTTTCCTCCATGTTTCCCGTGCTTACCTGCAGTCTCTGCTTTGGCAAAGGGCTCCCTCGGGCTCCTCTGGGAGGCCTGCTGAGGCTGGGGATAGGGGAGCCCATCTGGGAACAAAACCCAAAAACCAATGACCCTCCAGGCCATTTGGTTCAGTGCATGGCTGTAGTTCCCATATTTCCTTGGCATTCGTGGTGCAAAGCAGTTCTCATCCTGGGTCATTTTGCCCCTCACCTCCCCTCCGTCACCTGGGGATATTTGGTAACGTGCAGCCTCTTAGGGTGTGGGGGCCAGGGATGCAGCTAAACATCCTGCACACACAACACAGAGTTCTGGGCACCAAGTGATGACAGTGCAAGGGTGAGACATCAGCCTCAGATACACTGGATTGCCTGGGAGGCAACAGCAGCAGGTAGATTCGGTTCAGGTCACATGCTGCATTCACCATGTGCCTACCCCAGAGTCTGAACCCTGCGTGCCCTGCGATTCTTTCCCTTGAGATGTGGATGGGAAGGAAGGGGGATCTCAGACCTGTTATGGGGCCAGGAACTGTCTTGTGCAACCTCCCCCGACCAGCAAGTGACAGAGTGAGGGATGGACCCCACATCTGCCAGGCAGTGGATGGAGGAGGAGGGTGATGGAGATGACTCCTACTTGCTCACTCCCACTCACTCACCAATGGCCTTCCACAGGTCTAGGACATCCAGGACTGTCTTCTTCCCGCTGTGGTCTGCACTCTGGGGAAGGTGGAGCACTGAGGAGAGGGGGGGACAACAGGACCATGGTCTGTGAGGTGGCAACAGTAACAGGGAATCCAGCAATCCTGTGACACTATTCACTACACGGAGCACTGTGACCAAGTCCATGGGACAGTGGGCCTTCCGAGCATCCTTCCAGCCAAGTGAGGAGGCTATGGCTCTGAGAAGTCAAGTCATTCACCCCAAGTTACCCCATGGCTAAGTGGCAGCACTGGAGCCTGAAATCACCCACATCTGGATCCAAACCTCAAGTCCTTGCTGCCACATATTCCCAGGAGCCCAGGCTTTCCTGAATTGATGAGTCGTCCCTGCCTTGAGCATCACAGACATGTACAGCTTTATTTGCCACATACACAAGTGTACCATGAAGATGCCCAGGTATTACTCTAACTCACCCTGCATTAGGCAGGGCCATCACTGTACCCATCTTCACGGATGAGGGAAATAGGGCGTGGACACCAAGTAGGTGGCAGAGCTGGGATCTGAACACAAGGCTGTGGCCCCAGGACCTCACTCGCCTGTCACTCTGAGAGACTAACTCTCAAGATGGCTCTGGAATTAAAACCCATGGACCTTGAGGAATCTGAGGGTCTCTACAGGCTCCCACCGCCAGCGACAACACTAGAGCAGGCACACTCACCCGGACCTAGCAGATAGCCCACGCTGTTGAGGGTCCAGCCTCCTCGCCCCTGGACAGAGACCAAGAGATCAGACTCAGACAGGCAGAAAGGGTGGCAGTCATCCCACAGGCCCGGGGTCATGTGTGCCAGCTGCCACCTTCTCATGAGCCTGGTAAGTGGGTTCACTTAATCCATATTTCACCAGTGAGGAAACAGAAGGCTTCCTAAAATATAGCAGCTTGGAATGAAGAGAGGGCTTTATTTTGTTTTTTTTAAAGATTTTTAAAAAAAGATTTTATTTATTTATTCATGAGAGAGAGAGCGAGGCAGAGACACAGGCAAAGGGAGAAGCAGGCTCCATGCTGGGAGCCTGACGTGGGACTCAATCCTGGGTCTCCAGGATCACGCCCTGGGCTGAAGGCAGTGTTAAACCGCTGAGCCACCAGGGCTTCCTATTTTTAAAGATTTTATTTATTTATTCATAAGAGACATAGAGACAGGCAGAGACACAGGCAGAGGGAGAAACAAGCTCCCCACTCCGCACGGGGAGCCTGATGTGGGACTTGATCCCTGGATCCCGGGATCACGACCTGAGCCCAAGGCAAAGGCAGATGCTCAACCACTGAGCCACCCAGGTACCCCAAGAAGGCTTTAAAATACCACTCCTACAAGCCTTTTACATATCATCACAAATCTCTCTCTCTCTCTCTCTCTCTCTCTCTCTCACACACACACACACACACACACACACACGCACGGGTACATGGCTGGATGACTTTAGGCAAGCTGCTGTGTTCCTTTGATGATCGCAGCAGCTAATATTCACTGTGGGTTTACTACATGCCAGCATGTGTCCTAAGCAGGACTGGCAACCTAATTTAGGGGGCCCAGAGCAAAATGAAAATATGGGGCCCCATGCTCAAACATGATTAAAGGTTTCAAGATGGCAACAGTGGAGCACAAAACCCAGCACAGGTGCCTTCTAGGTGTGCGATCCCAGAGTCCGTGCAGGGCTGCGCATCCAAAGCCCAGCTCCGGCTCCAGGTTCTGGCAGGCTCAGAGAAACTTAACTGGCCTGCAGAGGACCCTGGCGGCATGGTAGGTAGCTAGCACCAAAACCCAGGGTGGCAGAGTGCCAAGCCTGGGTCCTCTGGATTGGGGAATTCGCCAGCTAATTAACCTGGCATGGAGGAACTCAGTTAACCCTCACAGTGCTGTGAATTTTTAAAGAACTTGGAGGGCCAGAGACATTAATTAGGCAACTTGCCGGGAGTCACGCAGCTAAAAAGGGACAGAACCGGGATTCCAAACTCAGCGGCCTCCACAGCCCGTGCTCCCAATCAGAGACTCTCTGAATATGACCCTGGGGTCAGGAGCATCAGCTGGCCTCCACAGAAACCCTTGGGGCAGGGCCACCCCTTGGTGACCAAGCAACTTAGAATGAATGACCAAGAACTCATTGAAGGCATCTTGTTGTACCCTCTGGGCAATGCTAATCCTTAGCAAGTTTTTGCTTCCTGACTTTCATGTCCTGTGGCTACTCCATGCCTGCGCCTTCCCGGGGCCAAGGAACTCACAGCCCATGGTTCCTGGCTCCTGACTCAGCCAGGAGAATTAGAAAGCTCTTCTAGGGGCACCTGCATGATTCAGTAGGTTGGGCATATGCCTCTGGCTCAAGTCATGATCTCAGGGCCCTGGGATCAAGCCCCGTGTCCAGCTCCCTGCTCAGTGGGGGGAGTCTGCTGTCTCTCTCTCTCAAATAAATAAATAAAATCTTAAAAGAAAAAAAAAAGAAAGGGAAGGGAAGGGAAGGGAAGGGAAGGGAAGGGAAGGAAAGGAAAGGAAAGGAAAGGAAAGGAAAGGAAAGGAAAGGAAAGGAAAGGAAAGGAAAGGAAAGGAAAGGAAAGGAAAGCTCTTCTAGGAGGGCAGTGACTGGGGATGCCAGGGGTGGGGAGGGCTGCAGGGAAGTCTCACCTGGTGGACAGGTACTGAGGCAGGAGTCTCCGCCAGGCTGAGCAAGAGGGCTAGAAGCAGGACCAGTGGGACGGCGGGAGCCATCTGGTGGCCAGAAGGGTGGGCGCTTGGAGCTAGAGGACACTGCCAAGAGAGGGCAGCGAGTGCATTTATTTATTTATAGGGTCATTAAGTATAATTGTTATTCTTTGCATGCATTGAACATACACCTCTGGATGAATTTGGACACATGCATACACCCAAGATTCTACCACTGTCATCAGGACAGTTGGCGTATCCATCACCTTCAAATATTTCCTTGCAATTTTTCGTTTTGTGAACATCAGATCAGTCCTCCTGACATATTTTTTCTTCTAGTTTTATGGAGATACAGTGGACATCTAGCACCATGTAAGTCAAGGTGTGCAGCATAACTTAACGTGTATATTGGAAAAAGGATCTCCTCAGTAAGCTTCATTAACCTCTGTCACCTCGTATGGTTACACAAAAAACTACTTTCTCTTTGTGTTGAGAGCTTTTGGGATCTTCTCTCTCTCTCTCTCTCTCTCTCTCTCTCTCTCTCTCTCTCTCTCGGCATCTCAAAGATACCACAGGGCAGGGGCAGCTACGGTCCCAGTGGTCCCAGTCTCGGTGCCGTCCTCGCATCCCCAGTACTTCCTCGCCTTACACCTGAGTGCTCCTACCAGGTGCCCTGCCTCTGGTGCCCCACCCACCTGATCTCTTTCCCTCCACATTCCACACAAACGTGAGATCGTACACTGCCTCTTAAACTGTAAAGTCCCCAATCTGTACTATGGAACAAAGGTTAACTTCGTGTCTTTCCGCCTCAAATATATGACAGACAATAAACAATAAAGTGAACTCTTCTGAGTTTATTGCCGATTTTGGGGAGCTCCATTTTGGAACATATTTATTTCTGTAAGACGAGAGTTGGTTGAGGAAAGCCCCAAAGGAAGTAGGTGAGCGATAGGATACCAGATAGGTAAAATAGGGCCCCTCAAAACCCCAGCCTTGAGTGAGCAAGTGTCAAGAATCACAGAGACATTAACCCCTCTCCATCCTCCCGGCCCCGGTGCCCGGTGCCGGTTCTGCCGTCCCCACCAGCATGCCCCGTTTCTCCTGGTCCTCCCAACCCTCACTCGCCCTCCCACCTCATCCATCCTCTCACCTCTCCGGAGTTGGCAGCTCTCTCCAGCTCTCTGGGGGTCCAGCTCCTCCACTGCAGCTTTTATGCCTCCAGAGGATAAAGGAGGCAGAAAGAGTAGGGGGAGAGGCCGTGGTCAGCAATTAGGGGGAAGATGGGAGAGAGGATGGAGGTGGGAGTAATCGCTGGCTCACTGGAGGGCTTTCATGACCTGGCCTGTGAGGTCAGAACCAGGACGCTCCCCGCTCCCGCTCCCCGCTCCCGCTCCCCGCAGGGAAGGGTTTCTCTACTTCACCTGGATTTCCCCCTACAGGAGCTCTGATCTGAAATGTGCGCCGCCCCTCCTCCTCCCTTTCTGTGCCTCTTTATGTGTTCCAGGCTCTGCGTTTAGTTAAGGATCCCCCAGCCTGGGTCTGCGAGTGTCTGGGGCCCCGCGTACCCCATTTCTATCCACACCCCCTTTCTCTCTGTCCCTGCAGCGCTGGGTTCTCTCTAGTCTCTCCACTTCTGCACTGTGTCCCTTGCTGCTGTTCTGCATGATACATCTGCTCCTGTTTGTGGAGTATCTCCCCCTCCCTGGAAAAGAGGCTCAGCAAGGGGCAGCAATGCTTCTTGCTCCTCAAAATGCCTAGAGCCCAGAGGTGCTCAACCACAGAACCATGATGGTTTTGTTCCTTGGGGGACATTTGGCCACGCCCAGAGACCTTTTAAAAAAGATTTTATTTATTTATTCATGAGAGACTCACAGAGAGGCAGAGACATAAGCAGAGGGAGAAGCAGGCTCCCTGTGGAGAGCCCGATGTGGGACACCATCCAGGACCCCGGGATCATGCCCTGAGCCTAAGGCCAACGCTCAACTGCTGAGCCACCCAGGTGCCCCACCCGGAGACATTTTTGCTCATCATAACTTGGGGGTGCTTCTGGCATCCAGGGAGAAGAGGCCAGGGATGCTGCTCCACATCTTGCAGCACACAGGATGGCCCAACAGCAGAGAATGACCTAACCCCAGACATCAGTAGCACCAAGGCTGAGAAACTTTGCAGTGGTACCTAAGACAGTGTGAATCACTATTAGTTGGATGAAGAAAAGCTTTCTGTGTGGGTGATCTCCCTCTCTGTTTCTGTTTTTTTATTTATCTGTGTCTTTGTTTCTTTCCATCTTGGCCCTTCCTCTGGAAGCTCCATCAACAATTTTCCAGAGGAAGGAACTCTGGTATCAAGGAAGGGCATGTACATCTGGTGTTGCCCTTTGCTTCCTAAAAGTCCTGGTCCTCATCAGACAAGACGTCCTCATTGGACACAGCATCCCCTTCCAACATAGTGTCCCTATCGGACACAGCATCCTCAGCCTATATGCTGTCACCATCCAACACAGCTTCCTTATCTGACATGGAGCCCCATTGGACATGGCATCCTCTTCCAACATTGTATCCCCATTGGACATGGCGTCCCCATTGGACATGGCATCTTCATCCAACATGGTGTCTGCATCTGACACTGTGTCCCCATCTCTACCCTGCAGAGCCTGTGGCTCATCCATACCTTTGTTCCATCTGCACGTCTCTAACCCACCCCTGCGGAAGGGAGCCATCTCATCTCAATTATAAAACAAAGGCCCTGGGATGGGGGCAGAGTGAGAGCAAGAAACAGGACCACAAAGACCCTTGTTTGCTCTCATCTTCATTTCCAGTCATCATCATTTCTCCTCTGGAGGAGGAGTAGAAAATGACAGGAAGGTGTAAATGGCTTTGCTGGGAAAGAGGATGAAGGAGGAGGGGTGGTGCTCCCTGGGCAGAGGAATGGAGGACAGACAATGCTGGAAGCCCAGAGGTGGTTACCTGGAGACCGATAGAGAGTCAGAGGAAAGAGAATCACAAGATCTTGCTTCCCCATTTAACCAGTTCTGGAAAAATAAATGAAGGGAACCCAATGTCATGCAAAAACAAAACCAACAAACGAAAACAAACAAACAAAAATTAAGGTATGCAAGAAATGCTACTTCCTTCACATTTCTTTTTTTATTTTTTTTTAGATTTTTAAAATATATTTATTCATGAGAGACACAGAGAGAGGCAGAGACATAGGTGGAGGGAGAAGCAGGCTCCCTGTGGGGATCCTGATGCAGGACTCAATTCCAGGATCTCTTGATCAGGCCCTGAGCAGAAGGCAGACACCCAATCACTGAGCCACCCAGTCGTCCCTTTCTTCACATTTCTGTAACTGGGCCCATTGTCTTTCTTGGGCCTGTGTCTCTCATTTGGAAAAGTCATTTGGAAAAGTGGAAATGAAGACCCTTTCTTGGGGTGGACACTGCAGTTTCCTGTCCAACATTATGACCTCTCACCCTTAAATTCTTCCACGCAGCTTCCTAAATGCAAAGATGTTCTCTAACATGACCACCGCAAGATTATCAAAGTTGTAAGATGAACATTGGCATTGTATAAATATCTAAGGTGACCTTCTTAAAATTTCACTAATTGTCCCAATAATGCCTTTTATAGGAAAAAGAAAAAAAAAAGAAGAAAAAGAAAAACACCTCCACTCCATGTCTCTTTAGTTCTCTTTACAACTAGAAGATGGTCTTGACTTATCTTTCATGACCTTGACGTTTTTCTTGACATTTTTGTGAGCTGTTTTGTGGAATGCTTCTCAATTTGGGTTTGTCTGACACTTTCTCATGATTAGATCTGGATTATGCATGTTGGACAGGGAAGCCACAGAAGTGATCAGAGTGGTGTTGGTATAAATTACGTCCTTCTTGGTAGTATGTTCCACCACAGGAGCTCAGCATATCAGTTCATCCTGCCCCTGGTGATGTGAACTTTAATTGCCCGGCTAAGGTGATGTTGGCCAGGAGTCTCCATGGCAATATTGCTTTTGTCCCTCTGTAATTGAGAAGTGTCTTGTGTGAAGATACTTTAAGACTCCATGAGTGTGTTTCTTCAGTCTTTTGAGACAGTTCCTGGAAGCACGTCTCTAGATAGATATGCATTCCTCAGTATGTCTTCCTTAAAAAGAAACCCAAAGCCCCAGGAGATGTTCTGTCACCCTGCCACCATAAGGAGGAGCAAAAAGCGGGATTGACCCTGAAGCACAGAAGGCAGGATGGGAAGACAGAGAAACCACATCAGGATAACACAGAGCCACCGAGTCACACATATCTGAAAGCCCATCCTGTTTCTGCACTTCCAACTATCTACTCCTATGCTGTCATTAAGCCAACCTGAGTTGGATTCTTATTTTTTTAAAAAAATATTTTGTTTATTTATTTGACAGAGAGAGAGAGAGAGAAAGAGCACAAGCAGGGGGAGGAGAAAGGGAGAAGGAGAAGCAGGCTCCTTGCTCAGCAGGGAGCTCGATGTGGGGCTCCATCCCAGGACCCTGGGATCATGACCTGAGCTGAAGGCAGACACTTAACCAAATGGGCCATTTCAGGCGCCCAGTGAGTTAGATTTTTGGAAGAACAGCTTTGTTGAGGTACAACGGCTGTACAAAGTACTGTGTTTACTGATGAGTTTAGACTTGGGCAAACACCCACAGCATCATCACCACATTCCAGGTAACAGACATACTCAGCACCCCTCAAGTCTCTTGTGTTCCTTTGTTTTGTTTTGTTTTGTTTTCATTTACTTATGATAGTCACACACAGAGAGAGAGAGAGGCAGAGACACAGGCAGAGGGAGAAGCAGGCTCCATGCACCGGGAGTCTGACGTGGGATTCGATCCCGGGTCTCCAGGATCGCGCCCTGGGCCAAAGGCAGGCGCTAAACCGCTGCGCCACCCAGGGATCCCTCCTGTGTTCCTTTGTATTGGGTTGGGTGCACACGGGTGCACATACATGCGCAAGTGTGTGTGTGTGTGTGTGTTTGTGTGTGTAAGGACACTTAACATGAAATCTGCTCCCTTTACAAACTTTTTTTTTTAAAGATTTTATTTATTTATTCATGAGAGAGACAGAGAGAGAGATAGAGACATAGGCAGAGGGAGAAGCAGGTTTCCTGCAGGGAGCCTGATGCAGGACTTGATTTAGGACCCCTGCCTTTGAGCCAGAGGCAGATGCTCAACCGCTGAGCGACCCAGGTGTCCCTCCCTTAACAAACCTTGATGTAGGCAAAGCTTTGGTACAGCTTATCTGCAGAACACAGCATCTAGTGCAACTAGATGTCTTCCCCGACCACAAGGGTGTGGAATTAGATAAAACTGGAGAGTTCACAAACATGTGGAAATGAAGCAACAGGTAGTCTACAGCCAACAGGTCAGAGAAGAAATCCAAAGGGAAATCAGAAAATGTCTTCTGAGTTAGACTAGGTGAGTCAGATTTCTATAACTTACACTGAACACTTCCTGAGAAACTACACCTCCCACCTCCACTGTTCCATGCCCAGTTGTCACTGGATGGGTTTGTATGGCCAGGGTACCAAAGGTGGTGGTCCTCAGTGCTCTTATCTGAGCACTGGGGGAGCAGAACACCCATTTCGGTGATTATGATCTGCAGGCACTTGAAAAAGAGCAAATGTGGAGAGAGGCTCTCCCCACCCCCACTCCTGCTCTCCCCAACTAATAATATATTTAACTGTCTAAAGGATGATGATACTAAACTGAGAGACAGAGTTGAGAAAAAATAGAGAATTAGAGAAGATAGATGATAGATAGATATAACTGATAGATGATAGAGGCAATTGATAGATGATAGATAGATAGATAGATAGATAGATAGATAGATAGATAGATATAAATGAAGATAATTGGGGCGCCTGGTGGCTCAGTTGGTTAAGCATCGACCTTCAGCTCAGGTCATGATCCCAGGGTCCTGGGATCAAGTCCTATGTGGGGCTCCCTATTCAGCGGGGAGTCTGCTTCTCCCTCTCCCACTACCCCTGCTTGTGCTCTCTCACTCTCTGTCTGTGTGTGTCAAGTAAATAAATAAAATCTTTTTAAAAAAGATAATTGAAATCTATCTCAATAAGTAACAATATAGGGCGTTAATTGTAACTTCCTCACAGAGTTTTGTAAAGATTAAATGACTTAATATTTAAAGTAGTTAGAACAGTGCCTGCTACTTAGGGTGTGCTCAAAAATAGGAGATATGGCTAGGTAGCTACATGGATGGCTGGACGGATAAAACAGAGAGCCAGAAAAAGACACAGGGGTCAGAGAGAATACTTTTTAAATACTCTGCATTTAAGATTAGATTCATGCTGCTCCTCAGAGTTCAGGGAATGGAACAGACATTTGCAGAGCAATGCTAAACAAATGATAAAAATGATAGCTTCTATATCAGACCTTCACTCTATGCCAGGGACTGTGCTAGCATCTTTATATGGATTATTTTATTTAATCTGAAAAATAGCCCTATAAAATGGATACTATTATGATCTCATGTTAGCGGGGGAAATGTAGGTTCTAAGAGTTGAAATAAGATGCCCAAGATTACACAACTCCTAGGGCACAGGGACAAGCTTCAACCACAGACTGGCTGGCTCTTTCAGCAACCATAACCATTGGATTAGGTATGCATTCAATTAAGTGAAATAAGCAATGAACTTTGCAGCACGTAAATATTCCTATCACTGTCTGATTCCTCTTTTCTAAATCTATTTTTGAAGAGAATCTTGAGTAGACTCCCTGCTGAGTGCAGAGCCTGATTCGAGGCTTGATCCCACAACCCCGAATTATAACCTGAGCCAAAATCAAGAGTCAGACGCTCAACTGACTGAACCACTAAAGCAACCCATGTCTGATTAATTCTTTAGTCTCAAATCCTAGAAGAAAGATAATTCAGTCAAAAGCTATACACATTTTGAAGTTCTTTTTTCCCTTGTATATATTTTTTTGAGTTCAATTTGCCAACATATAGCATAACACCCAGTGCTCATCCCGTCAAGTGACCCCTTAGTGCCCATCACCCAGTCACCCCAACCCCCCACCCACCTCCCTTGCCACCACCCCTTGTTCATTTCCCAGAGTTAGGTGGCTTTCATGTTTTGTTACCCTGATATTTCCCACTCATTTTCTCTCCTTTCCCTTTTATTCCCTTTCACTATTTTTTATATTCCCTAAATGAATAAGACCATATAATGTTTGTCATTCTCTGATTGACTTACTTCACTCAGCATAATACCCTCCAGTTCCATCCATGTCGAAGCAAATGGTGGGTATTTGTCATTTCTAATGGCTAATATCCCATTGCATATATAGACCACAATTCTTTATCCATTCATCTGTCAATGGACACGGAGGCTCCTTCCACAGTTTGGCTATTGTGGATATTGCTGCTATAAACATTGAGGTGCAGGTGTGCCGGCGTTTCACTGCATCTGTATCTTTGGGGTAAATCCCCAGCAGTGCAATTGCTGGGTCATAGGGCAATTCTATTTTTAACTATTTGAGGAACACAGTTTTCCAGAGTGGCTGTACCAGTGCACATTCCCCACCAACAGTGCAAGAAGATTCCCCTTTCTTCACATCCTCTCCAACATTTGTTTCCTGTCTTGTTAATTTTCCCCATTCTCACTGGTGTGAGGTGGTATCTCATTGTGGTTTTGATTTGTACTTCCCTGGTGGCAAGTGATGTGGAGCATTTTCTCATGTGCTTGTTGGCCATGTCTATGTCTTCCTCTGTGAAATTTCTGTTCATGTCTTTTGCCCATTTCATGACTGGATTGTTTGTTTCTTTGCTGTTGAGTTTAATAATTTCTTTACAGATCTTGGGTACTAGCCCTTTATCTGATATGTCATTTGCAAATATCTTCTCCCATTCTGTAGGTTGTCTTTTAGTTTTGTTGATTGTTTCTTTTGCTGTGCAGAAGCTTTTTATCTTGATGAAGTCCCAATAGTTCATTTTTGCTTTTGTTTCCCTTGCCTTGATAGATGTATCTTGCAAGAAGTTGCTGTGGCCAAGTTCAAAAGGGGTGTTGCCTATGTTCTCCTCTAGGATTTTGATGGATTCTTGTCTCACATTTAGTCTTTCATCCATTTTGAGTTTATCTTTGTGTATGGTTTAAGAGAATGGTCTAGTTTCATTCTTCTGCATGTAGGTGTCCAATTTTCCCAGCACTGTTTATTTATTTATTTTTTTAATTTTTATTTATTTATGATAGTCACAGAGAGAGAGAGAGGCAGAGACACAGGCAGAGGGAGAAGCAGGCTCCATGCACCGGGAGCCTGACGTGGGATTCGATCCCGGGTCTCCAGGATCGCGCCCTGGGGCAAAGGCAGGCGCTAAACCGCTGCGCCACCCAGGGATCCCCGCAGCACTGTTTATTGAAGAGACTGTCCTTTTTCCAGTGGATAGTCTTTCCTGCTTTGTCGAATATTAGTTGACCATAGAGTTGAGGGCCCATTTCTGGATTCTCTATTCTGTTCCATTGATCCATGTGTCTGTTTTTGTGCCAGCACCACACTGCCTTGATGATCACAGCTTTGTAGAACAACCTGAAATCTGGCATTGTGATACCCCCGGCTCTGGTTTTCTTTTTCAATATTCCCCTAGCTATTCGGGGTCTTTTCTGATTCCATACAAATCTTAAGATAATTTGTTCCAGCCCTCTGAAGAAAGTCCTTGGTATTTTGATAAGGATTGCATTAACTGTGTAAATTGCCCCGGGTAGCATTGGCATTTTCACAATATTAATTCTTCCAGTCCATGAGCATAGAATATTTTTCCATCTCTTTGTGTCTTCCTCAATTTCTTTCAGAGGTGTTCTGTACTTTTTAGGGTATAGATTCTTTATCACTTTGGTTAGGTTCATTCCTAGGTATTTTATACTTTTGGGTGCAATTGTAAATGGGATTGACTCCTTAATTTCTCTTTCTTCAGTCTCATTGTTAGTGTATAGAAATGCCACTAATTTCTGGGCATTGATATTGTATCCTGCCACACTGCTGATTTGCTGTATGAGTTCTAGCAATCTTGGCCGGGGGGGGGGGTGTCTTTTGGGTTTTCTATGTACAGTATCATGTCATCTGCAAAGAGGGAGAGTTTGACTTCTTCTTTGCCAATTTGAATGCCTTTTATTTCTTTTTGTTGCCTGATTGCTGAGGCTAGGACTTCAAGTACTATGTTCAATAGCAGTGGTGAGAGTGGACATCCTTATGGTGTTCCTGATCTTAGGGGAAAGGCTCCCAGTGCTTCCCCATTGAGAATGATATTTGCTGTAGGCTTTTCATAGATGGCTTTTAAGATGCTGAGGAATGTTCCCTCTATCCCTACACTCAAGAGTTTTAATCAGGAATGGATGCTGCATTTTGTCAAATGCTTTCTCTGCATCTATTGAGAGGATCATATGGTTCTTGTTTTTTCTCTTGTTGATATGATCTATCACGTTGGTTGCTTTACGAGTGTGGAACCAGCCTTGCATCCCGGGGATAAATCCCACTTGGTCATGGTGAATAATCTTCTTAATGTACTGTTGGATCCTATTGGCTAGTATCTTGTTGAGCTTTTTCATCAGAGATATTGGTCTATAATTCTCCTTTTTGATGGGGTCTTTGGTTTTAGAATTAAGGTGATGCTGGCCTCATAGAACGAGTTTGGAAGTATTCCATTCCTTTCTATCTTTTGGAACAGCTTTAGTAGAATAGGTATTGTTTCTTCTTTAAACGTTTGATAGAATTCCCCTGGGAAGCCATCTGGCCCTGGACTTTTGTGTCTTGGGAGGTTTTTGATGACTGCTTCAATTTCCTCCCTGGTTATTGGCCTGTTCAGGTTTTCTATTTCTTCCTGTTCCGGTTTTGATAGTTTGTGGTTTTCCAAAAATTTGTCCATTTCTTCTAGATTGCCTAATTTATTGGCTATAGCTGCTTATAATATGTTTTTAAAATCATTTGCATTTCCTTGGTATTGGTTGTGATCTCTCCTTTTTCATTCGTGATTTTATTAATTGGAGTCTTTTCTCTTTTGTTTTTAATAAGGCTGGTCAATGGTTTATCTATCTTATTAATTCTTTCAAAGAACCAGCTCCTGGTTTTGTTGATCTGCTCCACAGTTCTTCTGGTCTCTATTTCATTGAGTTCTGTTCAAATCTTTTTTAACTCTCTTATTCCACTGGGTGTAGGTTTTATTTGCTGTTTTTTCTCCAGTTCCTTTAGGTGCAAGATTAGCTTGAGTATTTGAGTTTTTTTCCAGTTTTTTGAGGGATGCTTGTATTGCGATGTATTTCCTTCTCGGAACTGTTTTTGCTGTATCCTAAAGATTTTGAATGGTTGTATCTTCATTCTCATTAGTTTCCATGAATCTTTTTAATTCTTCTCTAATTTCCTGGTCGACCCATTCATCTATTAACAGGATGGTCTTTAACCTCCACGTGTTAGAATTTCTTCCAAATTTCTTCTTGTGATTGAGTTCAAATTTCAAAGCATTATGGTCTGAAAATATGCAGGGGACAATCCCAATCTTTTTGTATGGGTTAAGGCCTGATTTGTGATCCAGTATTTGTTCTATTCTGGAGAAAGTTCCATGCACACTTGAGAAGAATGTGTATTCAGTTGTGTTTGGATGTAAAGTTCTGTAAATATCTATGAAGTCCATCTGGTCCAGTGTATCATTTAAAGCTCTTGTTTCTTTGGAGATGCTGTGTTTGGAATATCTGTCATTTGCAGAAAGTGCTGTGTTGAAGTCTCCCAGTATTAGTGTATTATTATCTAAATATGTCTTTACTTTGGTTATTAATTGATTGATATAGTTGGCAGCTCCCACATTAGGGGCATAAATATTCATGATGGTTAGGTCTTCTTGTTGGATAGATCCTTTAAGTATGATATAGTTTCCCTCTTCATCTCTAGGTGCAGTCTTTGGGATAAACTTTAATTTATCTGATATGAGGATGGCTACTGCTTTCTTTTGAGGACGAGTTGAATGGTAAATGGTTCTCCAACGTTTCATTTTAAGGCTGTAGGTGTCCTTAGATCTAAAATGAGCCTCTTGTAGACAGCAAATAGATGGGTCTTGCTTTTTTATCCAGTCTGAAACCCTGCGTCTTTTGATGGGATCATTAAGCCCATTCACGTTCAGAGTTACTATTGAAAGATATGAATTTAGTGTCATCATAATACCTATTCAGTCCCTATTTTTGTGGCTTATTTCTTTGGGCTTCCTCTTTCTTTTACAAAGTCCCCCCTTAATATTTATTGCACAGCTGGTTTGGTGGTTTCATATTCTTTCAGTGTCTGCCTATCTTGGAAGCTCTTTATCTCTCCTTCTATTCTGAATGAGAGCCTTGCTGGATAGAGTATTCTTGGCTGCAGGTTCTTCTCATTTAGGACGCTGAATATATCCTGCCAGCCCTTTCTGGCCTGCCAGGTCTCTGTGGAGAGGTCTGCTGTTAAACTAATATTTCTCCCCATATAAGTTAGGGATCTCTTGTCTCTTGCTGCTTTAAGGATTTTCTCTTTATCTTTGGAATTTGCAAGTTTCACTATTAAATGTCAGGTGTTGAGTGGTTTTTATTTATTTTAGGGGGGGAAATCTCTCTCTCTTGGATCTGAATGCCTGTTTCCCTCCCCAGGTTAGAGAAGTTCTCAGCTATGATTTTTCAAATATGATTTCTGGTCCTCTGATCCTTTTGGCGCCCTCTGGAACCCCAATTAAACGTAGATTTTTCCTTCTGAGGCTGTCATTTATTTCCCTTAACCTTTCCTCATGGTCTTTTAATTGTTTTTTTCTTTTTTTCTCAGTTTCCTTCCTTGCCATCAACTTGTCTTCTATGTCACTCACTCTTTCTTCTACCTCATCAACCCTCGTCATTAGGACCTCCAGCTTGGATTGCATCTCATTTATTTGATTTTTAACTTCGGCCTGATTAGATCTAAATTCTGCAGTCATGAAGTCTCTTGAATCCTTTATGCTTTTTTCCAGAGCCACCAGTTTGAAATGGGCAAAAGACATGAACAGAAATTTCACAGAGGAAGACATAGACATGGCCAACAAGCACATGAGAAAATGCTCCACATCACTTGCCATCAGAGAAATACAAATCAAAACCACAATGAGATACCACCTCACACCAGTGAGAATGGGGAAAATTAACAAGACAGGAAACAAATGTTGGAGAGGATGTGAAGAAAGGGGAATCTCCTTGCACTGTTGGTGGGGAATGTGAACTGGTACAGCCACTCTGGAAAACTGGTGCTTCTGAATTGGCTTTCTGACATCGAATTGTAATCCAAATTCTGTAACTCTGTCGCAGAGAGTACTGTTTCTGAATCTTACTTTTGTGGTGAGTTCTTCTTTCTAGTCATTTTGCTCAGTACAGAGTGGCTAAAAATGAGTTGTACTGGAAAAAGGAAGAAAAAAAAGAAAAAACAAAACAAAAACAAGGAGAGGTATCCTCTGCTTCTACATACTGTAAATCCCTTGACTTCCCCTGGAGCTTTCCAGCGCTGCACGGTCAAGAACTTGCTCTTCCCCTGTTCTTCCAGCTGGTTTTCTGGGGGAGGGCCCTGCTGTGCTGATTCTCAGGTGTGTGCACCTGGGGATCTGCCCCACCCCCTGCCAGGTGCACGGCTCAGTGGGAGCTCTTTTTTTTTTTTTAATTTATTTTATTTTATTTTATTTTTTATTTATGATAGGCACACAGTGAGAGAGAGAGAGAGGCAGAGACACAGGCAGAGGGAGAAGCAGGCTCCATGCACCGGGAGCCCGACGTGGGATTCAATCCCGGGTCTCCAGGATCACGCCCTGGGCCAAAGGCAGGCGCTAAACCGCTGCGCCACCCAGGGATCCCTCAGTGGGAGCTCTTTATCCAGTGAGGCCTCTGTTCTCTGGCGGTCCCACTCCATCCCAGGCACAAAGTGACACCAGGAGGGACAACAACACTGGCCTTGGCCAGCTCTCCAGCTCTGGAGTCAGCTCCCACAGTAACTACCACAGTCTCCCAGTCTGTAGTGGCCTGGATGCTCCTGGGGCGGGGGACGCTGATCTGCACAGCTTGGACTTGCTGTCCTGTGCCCTCCTTGCCTCCATCTGTCCCCAGGGGAGTACAGGATCATGGGCTGTGTCTGCCTGGCACCCTGGGATCTGGGGCCTGTGCTGCTGGAATCGTGCTCCCAGGGCCGCGGCAAAGGCGGTAGGGTGCAGCCCCCTCTGCGTGGAGCTGTCACCTGAGTTTCTCTCAAGGCCCCACTGGGTGCGCTCCAGCCCTTTACCAAGCTTGGCCGGAGGTCTGTGGCGCACTCTCTCCCAGGCGCACTTCCTCTGTTAGTGACCCCAGGAACCTGGAGGCTCCACTGCCCCTCCTGCGGTTCTGCCTGGTTTCCCTGCTAAGCGCCTTTCTGTCTGGGAAGAATCCGATGTGGATTTTTAAAGTTCCTGCTTCTCCGGGGCTGGGCTTTCCTGTCCTGGAGGCTCTCACCACCTGGTCTTAGCCTGGCTCCTCACAGGGCCCCTCTCCCACTCGATTCTTTTTTATTTTATTTTATTTTCCTTCTTCCTACCTTGTTAGAAGCGCAAACTCTTCTCTCTGTAGTGTTCCAGCTGTTCTCTCTTTAAATCTCAGGTCAAATTCATAGGTTTTCAGGATGATTTGAAAGTTATCTAGGTAAGTTGGTGAGGACAGGTGACTTAGGGACCCTACTCCTCCACCATATTGCCCTGCCCCGTCCCATTTTGAGGTTCTTGACGTATTAATTCATTCTTGATGTTGTCTTTCGGCAAGAACACACCAGTTTCCCATTCCACAAGTACCAGAGAAAGCACCCATTTCATCCGAGAGTTACAATTGTTGGGGAAGGTTAGCCAGAAGGTTGGGAAGCACGGGACAGTGATAGTGCAGGAGAAAAACCTACCTGAATTACTGATCCAGAATTCACTGAACGCTCAAATTTTCAAAGGGGGTTGGGCTGCTGAGGCTGGAATTGTGATACGAGAAGGATAAAGATGCTGAAGGGACAGGATACGAATCTATGGTCAGGAAGAGGAATTTCAGAGTGGACTCCCCAAAGAATGTTTCTGTGCAAAGCTGAGGAGAACCAGACTAGAGTTTGGGCCAGTCACTGTCACCTTGTCAGCAGAGGGTGCAAGCCACCGCTGATGACCACACAGGCACAGGCTCTGGCGGTGTGGTAACTCGTGCATGGGCCAGATCACCAGAGGTGACCGACAAAGGCAGGGATGGGGAAAAGTGGAAAAGCATGTCGTAGGCTTTAAAAGGTGAGTCGATATCAAATTGAGAAAAATTTTAGAAGTGCATAAGATGTGACAGCATCCCTTGATTCAGAATCAGAGGGCATGTGGAAAATGGTATAGAGGTGGTTAAAATAAAATGAGCCAAAAGATGATAAAGAGAAGATGGGGCAAGACTGACATGGCCTTGGCAGGCTGTGCCTTTCCTGTTAATAACTCTGGTAACCATGATGGTTTGAGAAGGGTTGTAATGCAGAGGGATTATTACCAGTTACCACGGAGAAAGGGACTTCTTTCTAGATATACATGTGAACATCTTAAAATTTTACCCCCTTTGAGCTGGGCAGGCTCTACAAGTCAATGCTCACCTCCTTTGTCCAGAAATTTGGCATTCATAATACTCTCCTAAAGTCTAAAAACTTAGACCCACATTTGTCTTTTTTTAAAGATATTTATTTATGTATTTATTTACTTATTTATTCATTCATTCATTCATTCATGAGAGACAGAGAGAGAGACAGAGACATAGGCAGAGGGAGAAGCAGGCTCCCTGCGGGGAGCCTGATGCAGGACTCAATCCCGGGACCCCAGTATCACACCCTGAGCCAAAGGCAGACGCTCAACCACTGAGCCACCCAGGTGCCCCTACATTTGTCTTTTCAATCTTACTAAAGAAATTCCTTCACATATGCACAATAAAGCAGAGAAAGGGAGGCCCTTGTACAGCTAAAAATGGTTTTGCATGAATGCTTACTCCTCCTCCCCATCTGAGAAAGGAGATAAAAATGGGTATGGGGGAGTCCAGTGGTATGCATCCTTCCTTCTGGTCTTTCAGCTTTGAGCAACCACCTCTGTCCATTGTGCTGAATATTCAAAGTATCCCTCAACCAGTTCTCTTGCACCAAAATTAAGGGATTACAATTAATCCTCTAAAGGACATAGGCATACTATCATTTGTGGTTGGTAGCTTTATTTTTAAGGTTTTATTTTTATTTGAGAGAGAGCAAGCGGGTGCATGCACATGTGAGCAGGGGGAGAGGCAGAGGGAGAGGAAGAAACAGACTCCCCACTGAGTGCAAAGCCTGATGCAGGGGTCGATCTCAGGACCCTAAGATAATGACCCAAACCAAAACGAAGAGTTGGACATCCAACTGATAGAGCCACCCAGGTGCCCCATGGGGTTGGGAACTTGGTTAGGATTAAGACCTCACTCCCTTTCCTGCCCATAACCCAAAGATCAGTGTTGTTCCAATACCTTTGGGTTCTCCACCTCTGTGTCCACCACTTCACCCCACCCCTACACTCCCGAAAGGAAGGACTTGGCTAGTCGTCCTCTCTCCGACATCCTCACATCTCACTGGCCTGCCATGCAGTTGTGGGAGAGACACAACAGATCTTTGGCTCTCCATTGCTTCACTGGTAAACTGAGGAATCATGTCAGATGTTGCAAAGAGGTAGCCCTGACCAGACCGTTGGGCACGCTTTGGGTGTGTTAGCTTGTTTGCTTTATGTTTTCTTTTCATCTGTTTTTGCTTCCTCTGTGGTGTTTTTGAAGAATTGCAGGCTGAGTCACCAGCATGTAGAGTTCAGGAATTTCACATAACGATCTGGATCTCTGGCTTCCCTCAATGTGTCAGAGGTCTGTAAACACTGGGTCCACCTGCCAGGGCTGAGGAGCAGATAGAGTGTGTTCTTTCTGGATCACCACAGACCTCACCAGGCCCTATTGTACACCCCTCTAGCTCCTTCACCTGTCTCTGCAGCTTCTTTAGCCCCTGTTACATCACTTGGAACCCCTGCCTTAGAAACCCTCTGATGCTCAAGATTAAAGGATGAACCTGAAACTTCCCCTTGGGTTCTGTGATGGGGGCGAGGGGATAGTCAGTGGCTTGTAACTGGCTCCCCACCCTGGAATTCAGCACCTTTACATGCCTTATTGTCCTGGCATCTCTCATTCCCCAGGCTGCTCTGTGTCTTCGGTGTGCAAGAAAGGGACATTGGAAAGAGAGCTCCAGGGACCCCTGGGTAGCTCAGTGGTTGAGCATCTGCCTTCGGCTCAGGTTGTGATCCCAGGGTCCAGGGATCGAGTTCTACATCAGGCTCCCCATGGTGAGCCTGCTTCTCCCTCTGCCTGTGTCTCTGCCTCTCTCTCTTTCTCATGAATGAATAAATTAAAAATTAAAAAAAAAAAAAAAGGAAGAGAGCTCCAGAACCAGTGAATCCCGGCTTTGCCACTTCCTAGGTAGCCAACTGTTGATTTCCTTATTTTTAGAAATGATTTTAAAAAAATAATAAATATCTTCACGGAGTTGTCATGAGAATAATTAAGTATTGAGACTCTGCCTATACAGCAGGGGGAAGGGACCCACTGTGAAAAGGTGCCTTTATCCAATATCATAATTGTATTTATAGTAATCGTAGGCACTAATTGGGCTCCAAGTGATGTGCTAAAGACGTTGTGCACCTGAACTCACTGAATTCTCCTGATAACTGTATGGGGTAGATATCACTCTTGTGGAACCAATGACAAGCATGGAGACTCAGAGAGGTTAAGTAACTTTTCCAAAATTGCACAGATAGCAAATAACCAGATCCAAATCCAGGTATTTGGACTCTGGAGCCTATTTGCTTAATCATGCAGCCATGCCCCAATGTACTACTCATCTTCCTGTTTGCATGATCAGAGACTAGGGGACATGGTTGGATCCAAGGTCATGAGTGAGGACGTGGAGGACACTGTTCTTTTCCCAGAAGGGATTCACCCTCACCTGCATCTTATCAACTCTGAGCAGGACATGCCTCTGAATGTCCTGCTTTCATCCTCTTCCCGCCCCTCCACCTCCATCACCTGTTTGCCATATGGCAGCCAAAACGTTGCTCTTAAAATACAAACAGAATAATGCAGTGCCTTCCCAAAACCTTCCAGCGGCTTCCCAGAGTCCTGAAAATATAGTTAACCTCTCCTGTCAGCCCAGGCGTTCATTACTCATCTTCCCCTCCCTCCTCGCTCCAGGCACACTGGCCTCCTCCCAACACCAGGCCCTCTCTGCCCCCCAGGCCTTGGATCTGGTTGTTCCCTCTCTGGTCTTCCCCAGGCCTCACCCAAGCCTGTCCTCCGACCTTCCTGACTCCCCGGTCTCCACCATCTGCCTCCAAACATGCCCTGGGCGGTTAGAGTGTCAGCTCAGCCAGACAGGGACTTCTTGATTCACAGCTGTTTCCATGGGCCACTTGACACGATACCTGTCTACAGCAGGTACTTCTTAAAGATTTCTGAACAAATGGGACAGGATTTACCAGAGGGGTTGCACATCCAACCATTTGCAACATGACTCTACGACTCCCTCATCAGGAATTGGGGGCTTGGATGCGGAGTGGCCTTGCAATTTGCTTTGGCTAAGAAAATATGGTGGAGGTGAATTGCGCTGGCTTCACACATCTCTGTTCTCAGCTCTTCCTCATACCCCAGTGCCGTCCCTGGAGCCAAGAAGTAGGTTTTAAGCAGGTAGGTGACAAAGATGAAGAAGGATGTAGCTGAAGGGTGTATCTTGGAAGTGAGATCAGAATGGATTCAAGGGACCAGTGAGCAGGCACCCACCGCACGGACCCCGATGAGGAAGGACCCGGGCACTCCTGCTATTCACCCCTTCACAAGCAAGTAAGGAGCGGAGTTGGGGTTTGCACCTGATCACGGTGGCAGCTGCGGGGCATGTTGCTGGTTTACCTGCTTACTGCTTTTCGCATGCAGAGTCTGTGATCTCCATATCTTCATTCTTGCCTCCCCATCACTACCATAGCCTGTGCAGAGCCCTGTTTTGTTTAGCTCACTTACAGCCGACCAGAATGCCAGACCTCGCCAGGAAGAGGAATGCAAGAAGTGGGACCATCTGGCTGGCGGGAGAGTGTGGCTGCTGCATGCAAACTGGTGAACGCCCTGCAGGACAGGAAACCCTAACACCTGGGGGTAGCTTGTCTATCAGAGTGAACAAAAACAGACACCTGAACCGGCTTTATGCAGGTTAACCTGGGACTTGGCAGGAGTGGTAAATGACGGCTTCTAAACAATTGTTAGTTAAATGGTTTCATCTACAACGTGACCCTCAGACAGGACTTGTTAATGCTCTAGCAATATTTCATAATTGCATAATTGGGGGAGGCACCCCTCAATGTTACTTTCGAGTTCGGGGCTCTTCCTAATGGGGGTGCACCCCTTCTTCCCCACTCTCCCGGAGATGGACATTTAGGAGGCTCCTACTCACTGCCCCCCAAGCAACATGGAGATGGACACTGGTGCCTGTGGTGAGTTGGGGGTGGGATGGAGAACCACCATGAGGTCCTGTCTGCACCACTCTGCACCCCCACCAGCTGGCACAACGTTTGCTCGTGGCCTTGCAAAGGGGCCTTCTGTTTCAGCCATCCAGCATCTCCTTCCTTTTGAGGGGCTGCTCCCAAGTCTTGGAGACATGTCATTCTGGGATGTGGAAGCTGATCGGATGGACACACCCCCGGGTGGGTACCAAGGGGGTGAACACCCCAGTGCCCACTTCTGCATCTCCTTAGCTGTCTTGGTTCCCCAATCCTAACCAGGACCTGGGCTCATGGGGACTTTGCTTTCTGAGTGACACAAGGGGGAGCAGGGCTAACACGCCCTCATCAGCAGTCCACACTGATGGGAGGCATGTATGTCAAAGGGCTCCCCTGAGGAAATCAGGGCCTAGGGGAGCTCATCAGAAGGTGTAGAGCCTGAACAGCCAAAGGAGTGCTGGCACTGGTGATAGAGGTGGGGAGCCCTGAGTGAGCTGGAGCTGGGGGCATGAGGAGCAGGGGCCAGTGCAGTGGAGTCGGACCACCCACTTCAGATCCATGACCACGGCCAGCCACTTACCCTTCCCATGCCTCTGTTTCCCCATCTGTGTAACGTGACTACTTCACTGGACTGTAGTGATAAATCAGATGGTAGATTTCAACACTTGATACGGGACCTGCCCCACAGCCAGTGGCAGTTTATCCTGCCATCTATCACTGGAACTCCATCCTCAGACCTCACCCCACCCCTGCATGCTCCCCCCAGTATCCTCCTGAGATCTTGCAGCAGCAGATGCAGAGGCTTCTCCACACTGGTTTCCTCTGCTGGATAGTGGGTGCAGTGATGCAGTGCTGTGATGAACGTGCCTGTGGGTGTTCGTGTTGGCAAGCAATGTGTTTGTCTACACACTGCCCCCTGGACCTCCTACCCACCCTTCCCACCCCCACCCCCACATGGTGCTTGTTGACACCTAGGGGCTGGACCAGGGCACCCTGGCAGACACATGGCATTCCTTGAGACTGCTTGGTGCCCAAACCTCCCCCAGCTGTTTGAGGACTGTCCTGCCTCACAGGTCATTGAAGTGGGGTGCCAGCCTCTAGCTACAGATGTCTGACAGTCTAGTTATTTGCCCTCCCAGACTCCCTTATGCTAGGGGATGGGCCATGGCCTGGGTTTAACTGGTCAGGTGCATCAGCATCTTGCTAAAGAGAAAACACCAGGGTTTGGACCTCAGGATTGTCCTGAACCAAGGAGGGGGAGGTGGGGGGCTGGGGGGGGAGCTAGGTAGGGGTGTGGACTGATGAGGCTGGCCAGGGGAGGCTTTGCACTCAACAGTGAGCCACCCTCCCAAGTCCCCCACCACCCCCTCTCGGGGTCCCAGACCCCTGGCCCCCAAGCTCATTCCCCAGTGGATTCTTCTCTTGGCAAAGTAGGTGACCCAAAACCTACTGATACCGGTATTTTGGGCCCCCGTGAATAGGTGGCATCCCCCAGTGAAGACTCCAGCAATGGACATGGGAATCACTGTTTACAGATGTGCACATGGAGGCCCCGAGCAACTATGACCTAGGCTATGACCTAAGCTCCTGCAGCCAGGAAGCCACAGGTGGAGATTAGAACCCAGTTGGGTCTGGCACCAGGCCGGTCCCTTCCATTGATGAAACCCACTCCTGCAGCTCCTCTCCAGGCTCAAGGAGAGGAACTGGGGATCCGAGGTGGGGCCCGCCCACACAGAACTAGGACTCCGTCCACACCTCTCATCAATAACTTTATTACTCTCCAGATGCTGGTGAATTGTCTCCGCGGCGCTTCCCAGGAACAGGCATCTCTGTCCATCACATGCCTTCCCAACCGCAGAGAGGGGCAAGATCAAGGAGCTCACTAGCAGAGCCTGGTCCACCCCGTCAAAGGCGTCGCCCCTTCCCCTTGCCCTCCCCCGCTGGAGAGGGGTCACCTTCCTTCGGTCTCCTCTGGATCCAGGGCCTGCCCGCCACCCCTGCCCTGTGCTCTGCTCCTGGGCTCCCAGGCAGCACGTGAAGAGGGAAGAGGGAGGCGGGGCTTATGGACGCACCTGAACGGAATGGGAGGGGCTGGGAGGCTGCGAGAACCCAACAGGGAAGCGTGGACCAGGACAGAAAGAGCAGAGGAAACAGAAGGTGAGAGCGCCTGCCAGTTCAGACAGGAGCCAGCGTAGGAGGAGGGCTGTGGGCCAAGAGGGGCCGGCGGGCGGTGGCTACCCCAGGGGCCAGGCCGGGAAGGGGGCCCCGCTCCCAGGCCCGGGCGCCGCGCCCACACCGCCCGCCGCCCGGCCGTGGATGCGCTGGTGGCGCAGCACGTGCTCACGGCGCCCGAAGCCCTTGCCGCACTGCCAGCAGGCGAATGGCCGCGCCCCCGAGTGCGTCTTGCGGTGGCGCACCAGGTGCTCGCGCCAGTAGAAGGTCTTGCCACACTCGCAGCAGGCGTGCGGCTTCTCACGCGCGGGCAGCGGGCGCAGGGCCGGCCCAGGGCCGCCAGGGTGCGTGCCGCGGTGGCGCCGCAGGTGCTCTTTGCGCCGGAAGGCCTTGCCGCACTCGGGGCAGGCGTGCGGCTTCTCACCCGAATGGCTCTGCCGGTGGCGCAGCAGGTGGGCGGGCTTCAGGGCAGACTTGCCGCACTCGGGGCAGGAGGTAGTGCCCGGGGCAGCCAGGAAGGCAGGCAGGCCGGGCGCAGGGGGCGCCGCGGGGGCCGGTGGAGGACTGCCTGGCTCCTGCTTGTAGGGGCGCAGGGCCTGGGCGTCCCCCGTTGCCAGCACCTCAACCCCGGAGGCCGCATCTCCTGTCAGGCAAAGGCACAGAGTGAGGGCAGGTGGCTCTGCACTCCGCAGGGCGGTGCAGGGCACAGCTGGCTGGAGAAGCTCCGGGATTATGGTCCGTGTCAGGGTTGGCGGGGAAAGCTCAGTGCCGGGAAACCATGGCTGGGGAGGAGGACTGACTGGGGGCTTACCATCCCTGTGTCCCTGGGACCCAGCACAGTGCTCAGTACACAGCGCAGAGTCAGCCTAATAAATAGATGCATGTGTGGATGCATGGATGCGAGCTTGATGCATGAAGGCAGGTCAGTAGGTGGTAGGTGGATGGGGGAGGAGATGGAAGAGGGTACGGATAGTTGGCTGGAGGATGGATGGATGGATGAAGGAGTGGGCCAGTGAGTGGGCAGGTGGATGGATAGATGGATGGAGGAGGGGGACAGTGGGGAGATAGGCCAATGGATGAGCAAGGAGCCAGAGATGGGCAATAGTGGGTGAGGGGATGGATGATGGACAGATGGGTGGGTGGACAGTAGGTGGAGAGGTGCATGGGGTGGGGGGATGGATGGATGAGAGAGAGGGGACAAAGGGGAGACAGATAAATGAATGAGCAGGGATGGGTAAATGGTATCTAGGTGGGTGGTGGGTTGACTGCATGATGTGCGAGGGGAGTGGGCATCAGGGTAGACAAATGGAGGGGTGAGTAAGTCAGTTGGTTAAATGAACCTCACATTTCCTTTTTCCAAGTTTTTAAACTGCTCTAGGGAATTCCAGGGAGATAAGCAATGGGCTTCTGTCTGATTTACTTCACAAGACCCAGCTCATGATTCAATCTACAAAAAACAGTAATAGGGCAACAAAAAAGTGTGAACCTCCTGCCCCCCACCCACACAATTTCTCCACACCAACCACCAGGTCCCAAGCCTCGGCATCCTGGCCTGTGTGGTGGGTGTAGAGACACTACTATTGGGTAGAAGCCACCATCCCCACCCTCACTCTGGCCTTGACTTGCTGTGTGGCCTTAGGCAAGCTGCTTAAGCTCTCGGGACCTTGGGTTTCTACTGTTAGACATCAGCTTACAGAAAGCAGAGTGTACCAGTGGGCCAGCCAAAGGAGGTGCTGGCTTGGTGCATAACAGCATATTTAGAAATGTAAAAAATGGGGGCACCTACGTGGCTCAGTGGTTGAGTGTCTACCTTTGGCTCAGGTCGTGATCCCAGGGTCCCAGGATGGAGTCTCACATCGGGCTCCCTGCAGGGAGACTGCTTCTCCCTCTGCCTACGTCTCTGCCTCTCATGAATAAATAAATAAAATATTAAAAAAAAAAAGACCATCTTTGTTAAAAAAAAAAAAAAATTGTAAAAAACGTTGGAAAATCATGCAGTGTCATAAAAATCCAAACTTCTGTCTTTTCTTGAGAAAAAAATGTTTATGTATGGGCCCCTTCCCATGTGGCAACATAGGTAGCAGGGGAGCTGGCAGAATGGTACCTGGCACATGCCAACAGCTGACTGCACTGCTGAGTGCGCTATCCTGTCTGACCCCGCTGTGCCCTCCACAGCAGGGACACAGGAATGTTCACTGAGCAAATGCATGATGGGCAGGCAGGAGGGGGACCCTCTCAGGGTGGGAGAGAAAATGAGCTACTCACCTAAGGGCACCATCCCACCATCATCTTTTCCAACGCTCACCCTGGAGCCTTCTGCCACATCCTGAGGTGCCCTCACCGCTGGTCCCTGAAATGAGAGATACCACACTCAGAAATGAGAAAAACCACAGCAACAGCCTATAATTTTTCTCCCCCACAACCCCTACTACATTTAGACAGTCATCAAGTCCTATCATGTACTCCCAGCGAAGCAGTCACCAGGCCTCTTGCCAGTCACCATGGAAGGAACCATTTGGGGAGCAGACCCTCCAGCCCCCAGGTGACTCCCTCATAAGAGACCCTGAGTCAGATCAGCCCCAAATTCCTGACCCAGAGAAACTAAGACAACAAATGTTTATTGTTGCAAGCCTCTAAGTTTGGGGTGGTCTGTTATGTAACAACAGAAAACTGATAAAACTGCTTTAAATCTTACCTTAGCTTCTTACTGCCCTCTGGATAAAGTGCAAACTTCTTGACAAAATACACAAGAAAAACACATTAGCTACCTCTAACTCAGGAAAAAAAAAATAAAGTAAGCTCAGGAATGGAATTCTTCCCAGCTCAAACAGTGGCCCACTTCTGAGCAGGATGGTGCCAGGTAGGAACACCAAAGGTTACTGAAAATGTTTCAGGCTATTTTAGGTGTCTTTATGCTATTGTCATTGTTTCTGAAGACTTTGTCCCCAAGGGACAGATGAGAATCCTGCTGCCGATAAAGGAGAGTTGACTCCTGAGTTCCACACATCCAATGCTCTTCTCATATTTTACTTCTTTCAATTGCAGTGATTAGGATGGAAGTCAGTTAATGCCTAAAAATCTAACAAATAGCAAGAAGATTCTACAGGGAGCTTCTAGAGCCTTTCCCAAACGTGCACCATTTGAGATCTGTGAAGGCCCATGTTTGGTGGTGGCAGGATGAATATTTTACGTGGTCATCTTTTTGCTCTAGCAGACTGTAAACTGGCTCCTGACCACTCATGCAGCTCAGGATGTTAGGGTGCCACAGATACTGATCCGCTGCTTGCTTCTGCTGTGGCCCACAGGCTAGAGTTCCCTGGCCCCACACCCTCCTGCAGCCCCACCTCTGGCCAGGTCCCTGCCTGGAAGTCCATAGTAGAAAGCTAATTGTGCCTTGAGCATGCCAGGTTCTCTCAAAGCTCCACTCTTTGGCACATTCTGTTCCCTCTACCTGGAACTCCCTCTTCCATCCCCCTTTCCCTATCTCCTATATGTCCTTCAGGACTTGACTGAAGCCCCATCCCTGCCACCACCCACAGGTTTATGACTCCATGTGATTTAGCAACAGCCCCTATATCCTGGTGCCTATCACACTGCACTTTTCAACAGCTTTATTGAGGTTATAATGGATGGACAATAAATGCATACATTTAAAGCATACAGAAAGCAGAGTGTATACTTATGAAACCACCATCATGTATACTTATGAAATATATTTCATGTATACTTATGAAATTTCAACATGTATACTTAAGAAACCACCATCACAGCCAAGATGGTGACCCTATCTATCAGCCCCTGAAAGTTTCCTTATGTACATTTGTGGTGTCTCTGCCTCCCCACCATTACAAGACAGCAAATGCTGACACGCTTTCCATTGCTAAAGGGCTGTTTCCATATTCTAGAACTTTATATAGAACCACAGAGTAAAGAGGTACTCTTACGGGGGAGGTTGGGGGGGGCAGGGGTGTCTTTCATGCAACATAATTATTTTGAGATTAAGGATATCGGCCTATAGTTTTCTTTTCTCACAGTGTCTTTGGTTTTGCTCACAGATGGAGCTGGGAAGTATACCTTCTTCAATTTTTGGAAAGTTTGTCTGAGTTGGTATCTCTTGTTCCTGAAATGTTCGGGAGACCTTCCCAACAGAGCCAACTGAACTGTCATATTGTATTTTTATGCCTGTGCTTGCCTATCTCCTCCTATAGACTGTGGGCCCCAGGAGGTCAGGGACTGGCCTGCCTTCCGTGGTATCCCTAGTGCCAATTCTTTTAATACCAGCTATACTGAGACATAATTTATCTACTGCAGAATTTCCCCACTGGAAGTAAAATCAGTGGACTTTAGCATATTCAAAGTTGTGCAACCATCCCCATTTTTGGAATATTTTCATCACCTGCACCTAAATCTCAAACCCAATAGCAGCCACTTCCCTTCCCTGCCCCAACCTCTGGGAACCCCCAGGTCTTTTGTGTGTGTGGAATTGCCTGTTCTGGATGTTGCAGTAATGGAATCTTGTAGTCTGCATTTCCTTCCAACTGGCTCCTTCCCCCTTTCTACGTCACATCTTTGACGGTCACTCCAGCAGGGCATCAGTGCTTCAGTCCCTCACGTGGCTGAATAATGTTCCCTTGTGAGGCTGGACCACATTCTGTTTATCTATTCCGCCAGCAGACACATGGGTTATTTCTACTTTTTGCCTTAAATTAGGGAGGCTGCTGCCCTACTGCCATTCACCTCGTATCAGGCACAAGTTTTGTGTGGACATGCATCAAGGAGTGGAACTGCTAGCTCACACATTTCCCTTGGGGCTGCTCCATTTCACATTCCCACCACCATGGAGAGGGTTCCAATTCCTGTGCCTCTTACGACAGTCCTCAGATACCAAGCAAGTGAACAATGGATGGGTAAAAGGGTCAAACTGCCTTTGCTCTGATGAAGAAACATTCCCTGAGGGCAGCCCCGGTGGCACAGCAGTTTAGGCACAGCCCCGGTGGCACAGCAGTTTAGATCACACCTGCAACCCAGGGTGTGATCCTGGAGACCCGGGATCGAGTCCCACGTCCGGCTCCCTGCATGGAGCCTGCATGGAACCTGCTTCTCCCTCTGCCTGTGTCTCTGCCTCTCTCTCTCTCTCTCTGAATGAATAAATAAATAAATCTTAATAACAAAAAGAAAAGAAAAGAAACATTCCCTGAAAAGGGTGTTAAGGGGGTCCCGAAGCATAGAGTCAGGGTTTGGCACAAGGCCAACTAGATCCATAGATGTCTCCAGCCACAGAGCTGCCGCTGCCTGTGGGACCCTGAGCAAGGCACTTCCCGCCCTGGGGTCAGTGCCAAGGGGCTGAGGTGGTACTCGGTCTCACCCTGAGTCCTGACACAGGCTGGCAGATGCTGAGGGCACAGCATAGGAACCCCCCAGCTCCCTGACCCTCAGTGGGGCTCCTGTAACCCACTGGTGACATCTTCCCAGGTGCAGCAGGGCAGGAGCAGGACGTGTGGCAGATGCCCGCCATTCCTGGCCTCTGCTGCAGCTAGGTCGGCACACCCGTGAACAGAACCTGGGAAGCAGTAGTGCAAGCAGGTTCTCCAGGAGATTCTTTTTTTTTTTTTTTTTTAGCTGTTTTATTTATTTATTTATTTATTTATTTATTTATTTATTTATTTATTTATTTATTTATGATAGTCACACAGAGAGAGAGAGAGGCAGAGACATAGGCAGAGGGAGAAGCAGGCTCCATGCACCAGGAGCCCGACGTGGGATTCGATCCCGGGTCTCCAGGATCGCGCCCTGGGCTAAAGGCAGGCGCCAAACCGCTGTGCCACCCAGGGATCCCTCTCCAGGAGATTCTAGGGTACATATAAGTTGGAAACCTTCCCTCCTCTGAATGTCCTGGGGTCTCTGGTTTGGGGTCCCAGACATGGGTTGCTAGACTGCAGAGACCAAATACCATCCACAAGAAGATATCCAGGCAGAGTGGCCACAGGGATGAGGTCGGGGCCCTGAGGCAGGCACTGAGGGCTCAAATGTGGCACACAGCAGAGGTTCAAAGCAGAATCTAAAGCCAGGGTCTGTGGGTTATACTCCTCCCACTGCCCCGACTAGCCCTGTGACCTCAAGCAAGTTGCTTGCCTTCTCTGGGACTCACACCATCATCTGGCAGACAGAGGCTAACAATATGCAGTACTGGCCCCCCAGGGCTGTGTGGAGACAGGCAGGCTGTGCTAACAGTGGGATTTATGGCGGGGGGGGGGGGGGTTTAGCCTCCAGAGGAGCTGGAGGCTAGCGTCAGCCATGGTGCAGTCAGCAGTGTTTATACAGCTGACCCCAAATAAAAACCCTGGACACCAGGCTCAGGAGCCTCCATGGTCAGCATGGGCAACACTACTTGGTGCTGTTCCCATGGTGCCGCCTGGAGAGGGTGTCTCCTGCATCCTGCCCTGAGTGCCACTCTCCTCAGTTCATTGTACTCTGCATCCCTTCACGGAAACAAATCTGAATTGTGAGCACACCAGCTCTCATTAAGTCCTGAGTCCTTCGCATGAATTCCTGAACCCAGGCTGGTCCTGGGGACCCCTGAACTTGCAGGTGGTATCAAAGCAAGGTGTCCTTGGGGGAACCCCTGAGCGTGACACACTGAGCTGCCTGGTAGCCAGCAGAAAGCATCTGTGGCACCTAGGACACAAGTTCAGGTATGAACTTCCTACCTGGGAGCTCGGTCACATATTTATTCCAGCTCCACCAGGCTGGGGGGAGGAAGAGCGGGGAGGAGTGGGGGAGTGAAGGCAGGAGGCCAGACCACGGCCCTGGCAGGCCATGGTGAGTCAGCAGGATGTTTCTGCCCCGTAGATGCAGGGTCTGGCCCAAGTCCTGCAGACCACCTGGCTTCATCACTGCAGCAAGCTCTGCCGGATACCCGGAACCCCGAGCAGGCTGCCCACCTTCACCACTCCAGGCACGCTGCCCCCCTCACCTTCCGGTGTACTAGCCCTGCCAGTTCCACCAACCTTGGCTTTCACATGTGACAGCTGAACCGTGCTCCCTTCCTATGCTGCGGCCTGCCCTCACAGCCCCAGGAGACCCCCAAGTGCTGACCTCAGAGGTGCAGACCAGTGAGCGTTTCCTGTTGTGCTGACCAGACAGAGTTCTTCCAGCACCCCCTGCCTGCCTGCCCACCAGCTTGCCTTTGGGTTTCTTGGGCCAGCAGACAGGCGACCCCTTGGCTATTGTGTGCCTGAGAACGAATGCAGGTCACTGACCACAGCCAAGTTGGTCCTGCCCCGTCCATCTCCCCGCACCTCCTTCCCTCACCTGTGGAACAGACCAGGCTCTCCCTCCACTGCACACTCCCTGCCTGAATCAAACCTCTTCTCTAAGGGTGGGATGAAGAGAGGCCTGGTAGGCTACTCACTGCTCCCTGGCAAGCACTTTTTTGAGCACCTACTATATATCAGGTACTACCGAAAGGACCAAGTACACATTGGAGAACAAGAAAGACATGGCCTCGGAGCCTGAGAGCCTACGTGCTAGTCACTGCTAGACACACCATGAAAAAGTAACGAGTTCCATGAGGCCAGCTCAGCCATGGAGGGATTCTCTTGGCCCCTTGGAATCTGAGGAGCCAAGAAGAGCCCTTAGAACTGTGGAAGCTCACACACTGCTGGGGTGGGGGACAGATGCCACAGCCCCTTCAGGAAGCAGTTTGGCAGTTTCTCCTAAAACCACACACACCTGCTATAAAACTCAACCACTGCACTCCAGGCGATCCACTCTGGAAAAAAGAAAACTCGTGTTCACACAAAGATGCACACCCAGGTATTTAAAGCAGTTGTATTCAACATCACCCAACACTGGAGACCACCTTTGAGCCTTTCAATGAGAGGAGGACAGAGAAATTAGTGTGCCCACACCACGAGATTCTATTGGCATGAAAAAGGAATCAACTACTGACCCATTCAACCACCCGTGTCAATCTCACAGGCATCCTGCTGAACCAAAGACCAGCCCTCAAAGCTCGCACACTGTGGGTCCTTTATGTACTTCCCTAGAAGACGGACTGTGGACTGGTGGCACATGGGACCCAGGGGTGAGGAGCCTGTGAGGGTGGCATGCAGGGTTCTGGGGTGAGGGAGTCCCGTGAGGGTAACACGCAGGGCCCACAGTGAGAGCATAGCACTGTATCCTGACTGTGGCAGTGGCTACAATTAGCTACCATGTATTGACATGGCAAAAAACTGTACACCCCCCCCTGACAAAACAGTTAAAAATACACTGAAACCATGGCCACTCGTACCTGGTAATAAGAGACTAAGCACCTGAGTATGAGACCCTGCCACAGTGTCCCTCAAGGTTCCCACATGTTCCAAGTAGCCAGGGTCTGGAGCCACAGCCTGACACCAGCACATACAAAACGCATCAGGGAAGGCTCTGCCGAGCATAGGCAAGAACCCACACACCAGAGACACCCTCGTCCTGAGGCGTTTGTCAGACTCCAGCTTTACAGGTCCTTCTGCCAGAGTCTGAGTGCAATAGCCTAACACCCAGGCTACGGTCACTCTTCACGCCTTTTGCTTTAAACAGCAGCAGAAGGGGATCCCTGGGTGGCTCAGCGGTTTGGCGCCTGCCTTCGGCCCAGGGCGTGATCCTGGAGTTCCGGGATCGAGTCCCGTGTCGGGATCCCTGCATGGAGCCTGCTTCTCCCTCTGCCTGTGTCTCTGCCTCTCTCTCTCTCTGTCTCTCATGAATAAATAAATAAAATCTTAAAAAAAAAAAACAAAAAAACAGCAGCAGAGGTGTCACCAACAGTTCTGTGCGATCATGTAGGACAGCACCATCCTGGTCCACCGCTCCTGTGGACAGCTCCAAGCCTGAGAGTGCTCTCTTACCAGAGAGGGAGAGAACAACGCCCTGGTGTGCAGGGTCATTTTCTCTTGAAGCAGTTGGAAAATCACTGGGAACCACGATCCCGTGAGACTCTGACACCATGCTCCCACACCACTTCCAACTCCTCTGCAGCAAGCACGGACGGTGCCCTGAGGGTGTCCACATCCTGATCCCAGAGCTCCTGACTCTGTGACCTCTGTAACCTCATGTGGCAAAGGGCTGGGACTCTGCAGGTGTGACTGAATTAGGCTCCTGATACTAGGCCCAGTACCATTGTGAGGGTCAGGGTCAGGAGAAGATGTGACCTTGGAAGCGGGGACAAATTCTTCCCTGGAGCCTCCAGAAGGAACAGCCCTGCCCACACCTAGGTTTCAGGCAGACCCGAGTCAGACTCCTGGCCTCCAGAACTCCAAGTGAGTCTGGGTCATCTTTAAGGGGCAGCGTCAGTGGTGATGTGTTAAGGTGGTGTCTGGTGGCGACAGGGAACAATGACCCAGAGAAGAGCCGCAAGGGGAGGACACAGAGGGGTGAAGCTCATCCCAGGAAGTGGGGGAGAGTGTATCAGCCGGAGCTGGACCAGAAAGGAGAAAGGGGCCAACAAGACCACGGCTGCGTCCCTAGCACCTAACATGGGTGCCATAGGCACTCACAGTGGATGTTCTGCCCTCTTTCTGACTCCTCACCCCCCTCCCCACCGTCCCCTGGCCTCCAACCTCATGCTGTGCACACATCCATGCCCGCCAACCTCTCCACCACCTTGAAGCCCATGCACTGGCTGCTCCCTCAGCCTGGTCACCCTCCTCCTGGCTGTCTGCACGCCTGGCTACCGCTCACCGCACGGACACATGTGGCTGCTGAGCACTCACAAAGGTGACAAATACCGCCTGCTGAGATCGCAACAGCTTGGCTACCCTGAGTTCAATAAATTAAATCCCCTTCTTCCTTTTCACTCTTTCTAAAGATCCGCTGGAACGTTCAGGGTTACTGACAGGGCTCACATCCTGTTTCTCACTGGACAACGTGGCTCTAAAAGGAATCAGTGGACTGTTCCTACAACAGACCCAGAGTAAAGGTTTTTAGTTTTACAGGCCATCTGTCTACTTCCACACTGTCCCACTCAGTCCTTGTGAAAAAAGAGCCACAGGCACTGTGTGAACACATGGGCCGGGCTGTGCACCTGTGAGGTTCTGTCACACTCCATAAGAATGGCCAGGGGACATTCAGGCTCCGGTCAGGTGACCCCTTCTCTTCAGTAAAGCGTTTAGCCTTGTCCAAGGAGAAGGCTGGCCTCTGCCCTCAACCACCAAGAGGTGACCTCTAAGCCCCTGGAGCATTCTACCTGACAGGATGTTTGTGTGGGGGCCTCAGGCCACACTGGACAGTCCAACAGCATAGGTTATGACGGAGACTTTCAGACGCCCAGTATCTGCTCGGCCTCCAGGGGAGTTTGAGGCCAAGGGGTCATGCTGGCAACCATGGAGCTCCAACAAAATACTCACAGCACCAAAGCTCAAGAAGCCACCCCAGCTGGCACTATTGCATGCACATGCTGCAGCCAGGCCTCAAGGCCATCCACATCGCTGTGAGAGGACAGCTGGAGGCTGTGCACAGGGCTGTCCTGGAGCCCTGCACCTCCACCCTTGGCTGACCAAATCTGCGTCCTTCTGCCATGAAAACTCTGACTGTGAGCAAGATGGCTTTCAGACAGTTCTGGGTCCTTCTTCTGAATCATTGAACAGGAGGGCAGTTTCAGGGACCCCAAACTTGCTGGGAGAGTCAGGGGGGTCTCAAGGACCACCCCTTTGCACTGTGCTCCCAGCTAGATGTTCACACAGCCCCAAAGCCTCCCCACCCTCATCAGTTTGCTTACAGGGACCAGCAGCCCTCTGGAGAGCAGAGGCAAGGCGGTGATGGGGGAGGCCAGCATCCAGCCAGGCAAGGTGGCAGCAGAGGGACCTGGGCAGGAGCAGCACCCCCAACCACCTCCCCATCCCCTGCCAACCCTGCACTCACCCAGAGCTCCTCCAGCAGGGCCACAGCCTCCTCCCCACTCTGGGGCTGCCGGCTGCACACCCAGGCCTGGATGTCAGCAGGGAGGGCGCTCAGGAACTGCTCCAGCACCAGTAGCTCCAGCATCTGCTCCTTGGTGTGCACCTCAGGCCGCAGCCAGTCTCGGCACAGGGCGCGCAGCAGGCCCAGGGCTTCACGGGGGCCTGGTGCGTCACCCAGATGGAAGTGGCGAAAGCGGTGCCATGGTGAGTCCAGGGTCAGGCCCTCGGCAGTTTGGCCTTCCTGCTTCACAGGCTGGGGAGACAGGACTTCCATGGGGTCCGTAAGCCCCACAGGGACAGCAGCGCCTGTGGGGAAGGAGGTTCAGCGCTGTGAGAGCCTGGCTCAGTGATTTAGAGACCACAGCCTCCTGCCGGGTGCATCCCTAGCAATGCCCACTAGGAGCCGAGTGACCTGGCTTAAGTGCTGGTGCCTCTCTGTGCCTCAGTGCCCCCTTGTAGTTGAAGTGCTCCCCTACCTTGTACAGCTAAGGCAGGAGTGCCTGAGAAGGAAGGTGCCCTACACACAGCAAGTGCCAAAGGAGGGGAGATTCAGATCCCCGTCCTGGAATGAAATGGGCTCAGATCCTGGCCTTGCGCTTCCCTGGGAGTGACTGTGGGTCCCACTATTCCTCAGTCTCTTCTCGGCTTCATGTGAGAAGTGAGCATACAAAGAGCTAGGAACAGAGTGCAGCACCAGCCAGAGCTCAAAAGTCCCAGAGCTCTCATCAGAGCCACTGTCATCGTAACTGCTCACCCCACATCCCCAGCGTCCCCGGCAGCAGATGCTTCAGGATGCCAGGTCCAAAGCCACCTGAACCGCTTCCTGATATGCGATCCCCCAAATCCATATGGAGTTCTAACCCCAGCACGACGGTATTTGGAGGTGGGCTCTGGGAGGTGACTAGGAGCACTCGATGTTGGGTGAAGCAGGTAAAAGCTTTGGTTAGAGCACAAGGACGCTGTGGGGAATCTAATGCACGGCATGGTGGCTGGGGTTCATGAGACTGTGCTGTCTGCCCGAATGCTGCCAGGGGACTGAACTTATGAGTTCTCCTCACAAGAAGAAACAAGTGTGACTGTGCGAGTTGACAGACGTGATCTGAACTCACCACGGCGACTGCGTCACAATGTACTCAAGTCCGATTGTCATGTGTAACTTAACACAACGCCGTAGGCCAATCCCATCTCAGTGAAATGGGGAAAAGAGACTAAGGGAAGCCATAGGGATGAGGCCTGAAAGGGATGGGATTGATGCCCTTAGGGGAACAGAAATCCGTGAGACACAGGCTGGATGCCTGTGGTTCTGTGCCTATGGTTCTGACACCGAATCTGCCTACATTTGCCCTTGGACTCTGGTTCCAGAGCTAAGACATAAATTCCTGTTGCTGAAGCCCTTGTCTGTGGTATTCCCATGGCTCCCTATGCTGACCCATACACCAATGGCCCCTGATCACATCTGGGGAAGGGGAAACATGGTGGACTGCAGGGCTTCACCTACACCCATTCTCCCCTTCCTCCTTGGTGGAATCCCTCTACCCAAGAGGCTGTATGAACACAGGCTCAATGCAGAAGCAGATGTGAAACCCCACAGTCCTTTTTTAAGTCATACATTAGAGAGATTTGCAGAAAAATAATGTCACATTTCCAATTTTTTGTTTTAAAAACATGGCTATTTTCCATTTAAAATGTTATTTGTGGGCAGCCCCCGTGGCCCAGCGGTTTAGCGCCGCCTTCAGCCCAGGGCATGATCCTGCAGTTCCGGGATCGAGTCCCATGTCGGGCTTCCTGCATGGAGCCTGCTCCTCCCTCTGCCTGTGTCTCTGCCTGTGTCTCTCTCTTTGTGTCTCTCATGAATAGATAAATAAAATCTTTAAAAAAATAAAAATAAAAAAATAAAATTTTATGCCCATATATGAAAAATTCTTTCTATTTCTGAATGCATTAACAAACACTTAAAAATTCCTTTGGCCTTACTCTTTAATATGATACGGACTCAGATACAACTGCTATAATTAAAAATACTTTGGGGGCCCTCTCTTCCCCGGCGCCACCTGCAGAAGTGGCAGCCATTGATTGCTGGGCATCATGGCTGCCCTCAGACCTCTGGTGAAGCCCAAGATCGTTAAAAAGAGGACCAAGAGGTTCATCCAGCACCAGTCAGACCGGTATGTCAAAATTAAGTGCAACTGGCGGAAACCAGTTGCATTGACAATAGATTACGCAGAAGATTCAAAGGCCAGATCTTGATGCCCAACATTGGTTACGGGAGCAACAAGAAAACAAAGCACATGCTGCTCAGTGGCTTCCAGAAGTTCCTAGTCCACAACTCAAGGAGCGTGATGTGCTGCTGATGTGCAACAAATCTTATTGTGCAAAGATTCTCACAATATATCCTCCGAGAACCACAAAGCCATTGTGGAAAGAGCAGCCCAGCTGGCCATCAGAGTCACCAATCCCAATGCCAGGCTGCGTAGTGAAGAAAATGAATAGATAGCTTATGTACGTGTCATATTTGTGTTAATAAAACCATAAAACTATAAAAAAAAAAACACAACTTTGGGGGATGCCTGGGTGACTCAGTGGTTGAGCATCTGTCTGCCTTCAGCTCAGGTCCTGATCCTGGGGTTCCAGGTTTGAGTCCCACATCAGGCTCCCTGCAGGGAGCCTGCTTCTCCCTCTGCCTATGTCTCCGCCTCTCTCTTTCTGTAAATAAATAAATAAATAAAATCTTAAAAAAATAAAAATAGGGCAGCCCGCGTGGCTCAGAGGTTTAGTGCCGCCTTCAGTCCAGGGCGTGATCCTGGAGACCCCAGATCGAGTTCCGCGTTGGGCTCCCTGCATGGAGACTGCTTCTCCCTCTGCCTGTGTCTCAGCCTCTCTCTCTCTGTGTCTCTCATGAATAAATAAATAAACTCTTTAAAAAATAAAATAAAAATGCTTTGGTATCTTCAATAATTTTTAAGAATATGAAAAGGTCCTGAGTTCAAAATCAAAGAGCCATCCATGGGCCAAATCTGGCCTGCAGCCTGTTTTCTGTTTTTTTTTTTTTTTAGTTTTATGACCGGGGCCAGAGCTAAGTCTCCCAAGATGTACAGAAGCCTACCCTGCTATGAGAAAGCTCCCTCCTGGATGAGATGAGAATCTGACCTGAGGGAGCTAGGCCTCAGGCATCAAGCTGAAGGGCCCTGCAGTCTCAAGGGGGGTCATGGAGGTTCAGGGATAGCCATCAGCTGCCAGTGAGTCCCTAGGAGCTGGGCCAGTTGGACCCTTTTATGGATCCTGGGGTCAATACCCTGAGAAACCACACACTAAGTGCTAAGTAAGGTCGTTCTACCACGTGAACCAATCCTTATCGTCCACTGAGGTCCAGTGCCACATGCTACCTCCACTAAAGCATCTCTACCACTGCTGTGTCCAGCCCAACCAGGCATCCTGGAGGCTTCAGGGACAGCTGCCGAGTGGCATCTGTCTCACACTGCGGGCACACACACACACACACCCCGGAACTGTCCCAACAGCTCTGTGCATTGGGCACCACTGTGAGGAGGAACGCACACTCAAAGGCAGGATTCAAACCTGGAATCGCGTGACTCCAGAGCCCACGTAGGTTGCAACCAGCACTTCTGCAGGGCGCCTTCAGGTAATTAAATGGTTAAGAGGTGGGCTCTGGACCTTGGCTGCCTGGCTTCTACTTTCAGCTCTGCCATTTATCCACTGTGTGACCTTGACATGACTTGCCCCTGTGTGGGCTGAATTTCTCCACCTGTAATACAGGACTGGTAACTGCTCTTCCCCACTAGGGGTTGCTAGGAATATGAATTAGAAGTGGCCTGTCATACAGCAAGCGCTCAATGAAGACTTGCATGTCCACTGTCCGGTTTGCAAACCTCTGCACTAGCCACATGTGGGGCTGGATACCTCCGTACTGTGGCAGCTGCCCCATGGCGTGTGAAAGGTTTATCAGCATCCCTGGCCACTTTCCACCAGATGCCAGCAGCTATCTCCCCGACTGTGATATCCAAATAGGTTTCCAGATATTGCCACGTATCCCCTAGGAGGCAAAATTGCCCCTGGGCTGAGAGCCACTGGTCCACAGGACAAATATTTTCTCATGGCACAGAGTTTTGGAGCAAATCCCAGTTCTGCCGCCTACCAGTTATTTGTCCTTGGCCTAGGTACAACATCACCTTTTACACGCGGGCTCTCCGCTTTCCTAGGCTGTAAAATGGGGAGAAAAACCCTCCATGCAAAAGTCACAGTTGAGTTCAAGACGAGGAAAACAGTTCCTGGCGCTAAGCAGGCGCTCAACCTGAGTCGGGGCTGCACTTAACTGCTGCTCCGGGACGTGCTGGGGGACAGGGCACCCACGGAAATCTAAACCAGCATCAGAATAGGGGATCAGCACTCCAACGGGGGACACTGAGGCTCAGAGACTGACTGGAGGGGGAGCTTTGGGAGGCGAACCCAGCCCCATGGCACAGTACACCTGCCGGCCAACCGCCTCCCGTGCACCGGGCTCCCGACGCCGGCGCTCTGCACCCAGAGAGGAGCGCGGCGGGCAGCTCCACGCTCGGACTCCCCGAATCCCGCCCCCTAGGACCGCCGCATCCCCGACCCCCCGGCGTGGGTCCCGGCGCACACGCCCGCTTCCCGCCCGACCCCACCCCGGCTCCTCCCCCTCCCGGGCCCTCCCTGCACCCCGCCCCGGTTTTCCAGTCTCCCGCGTTCTCCACCGCAAAGGGCCGCAGCCCCCTCCCACTTCCCGACCCTCCCCCAGCCCCTCCCTCTCCCGTTCCCTCTCCCATCCCCCTCGCCTGCCTCCCGCTTCGCTTGGCCCCCTTCTTCTCTCCTCCCCCCCGCCCCCCCATCCCACCGCCCTCCGGCCTCCAGCCCCCTCTCCCCAAAGCGCGTCCAACCGCCCCCCAACCCCCCTTCCCCCCTCGCTCACCTCACTCTCCCAAACGAGGCCCCCCAAGCCCCCCCTCCTCACCTCGTCGCACATGCGCACAAAGCTCACCGAGACTCCATGCCCCGGCAGGCTTTGCGCCAAACTCATCCTTTCCCCTCCCCCAGCCCTCAGACACCAAGTCCGTTCCGCGCCCCCTCCCCGCACCGACCTCACCCAGAACTACATTTCCCAGGAAGCACCGCGGCAAAAGGACGCTTCCCACTGACCGCTCGCCGTGACGAACCTCGCTTGCCTGTCTTCCAGTAACTCTGAACTACACTTTCAAAGGTGCTTCGAGCGCGGCCAGCGGCCTATTTGCCCAAGCAAACAAGGCCTCTCAAGGTGCCAGGCTTCGAACTACATTTCCCAGAATGCATATAGAGCTTCCCATTGGCTCGCGCCCGGGCTCGGACATGCGTAGACGTGCCAACGGGGAGGCCGAGGGAGGGAGCAGGAGGGGTCATGGCGGCGTTGTCTTGAGGCAGGTGGAAGTTGGAGATGGGCTGTCTGGGCGGGCAGGCGAGGAAGAGCGGCCCCACCGGAGTTCTGCGCCAGTCAGGCTTTCCGGGCGCGTTTCCGTGACGACGGGTCGCGATTCGTCCGCTTCCCCGCCCCGACGGCGCTGACAGGGCCCGAGTTGGCGCGCGTTGGGACGGGCGCGGCCGGGCCGACCTGGGCTCCCGGGTTGGCTCCCCCCGCGTGAGCCTGGCGCACAGCTTCTGGCCTCAGTGCCCCCCCCCCCCCGACTCCTACGTGCATCGGGAGAGGGTGCTCCGGGCACACGTCTTCGCCGTGCTCCCATCGGACAGGGCACCTGCCTCAGTTTCCCCATCTCGGAGACGGGAAGATGGGGTTTTCAGAAATCTTAGGAGATGGGCCGAAGCTCTGTGTGCAGGTGGACCCAGGGCCGACGCCGACTCACAGGCCGCGTGGGCCGCGGCGCAGCGTTGGACGTAGGGCGTCCCCACCTCCTTGATCCTGTTGTGAAGACCCTTTGGTTAAACCGAGTAACACCACCACCACCCCCGGTTTACCAGCGGCTAGGGGCTGGATCGGAACTTCCTGCTGGGCCCACCTCTCTGCCCCCACCCCCCTTACTATTGCCTCGTGAGTTCCAGCCAGAGAGGCCTTTCTGCTCCAGGAACACGCCGGCTTGTTCCCACTCACATCCCATCGCCCACTTGACTCAAAGCGGAGGTAGGCAGGAGCTATCGCTCCCTACTCCCAGCAGAGAAGCGCTTCTTCAATTCTACTTGCCTCGGCCTCTGAGAAGGTGAACCTGGCGTGGGCCCAGATGTCCAGGCCTGACATGGAAGGGTCACTCTTGGTTCTCCTGTTCCATCACCCCCCAACGTCCAGTCTATTCAGCAGGCCCTGTTGGCGCTGCCTTTAAAGTGCTCACATTTTGTCCACTTTCCCGCTGCTGTCACCTGGCCCAAGTTCCCTTGACGTCTCACCTGGACAACAGCATCAGCCTCCCCAGAGTGTCCTGCTTCTGCTCCTTCTCCCATCCCTGTACACATGCACACGTCCCTTCACACAGCAGCCAGAGGAATCATTTTTGCATGTGATAGGATACATGTAAAATTTACCATTTTAACCACGTTTAAGTATACAGTTCAGTGGCTTTAAGTACATTCACGTTGTTATGCAACTATCACCATTGTCCATCTCCAGAACTCTTGCAAAACAAAGTCTGAGGGTACCTGGGTGGCGTGATCCTGGGATCCTGGGATGGAGTCTTGCATCCCTGCAGAGAACCTGCTTCTCCCTCTGCCTATGTCTATGCCTCTCAAGAATAAATAAAATCTTAAACAAAATTGAAAGTCTGTTCATTAAACAACTCCCCATTCTTCCTCTCCTAGGGCCTTGTACCCCATGTAAGTGGAATTATACAGTATTTGTCTTCGTGGGACTGATTTCATGTAGCATAATGACCTCTGGATTCATCCATGATGTGGCATGAATTCCCTTCCTTTTTAGGGTTGATTAATAATTCATTATATATATGCATATTACATTTTGTTTTTCCATTCATCAGGGGACTCGTAAATCTTAAATAGGAACATGTCATTCTTTTGCTTAAAACTCTCCAGTGCAAACCCTTGACTGGCCACTTAATTGAACCCCTTCAGATCCACAATTCCTCTGGCTTATATGGTGCTTTGATGCAAAGCAGAAAAGGTGCCTTCAAGGAGCACCAGGGTGGCTCAGGGCATGATCCTGGAGTCCCGGGATCGAGTCCCACATTGGGCTCCCCGCGTGGAGCCTGCTTCTCCCTCTGCCTATGTCTCTGCCTCTCTGTGTGTCTCTCATGAATAAGTAAAATCTTAAAAAAAAAAAGGAAAAAAGAAAAGGTACCCTCAAAAGGACTGTGGGCCTGAGCCAGGGCATGGGTGCGCAAATAGATGGAGAGCAGCCACCTTGTCCCACAAGGCCAGGCCCTCAGCCCAATACCACTTTCCTTCAGGCATGATCACTGCTCCACCACAATGGTCCAAGGGTGCTGAGTCAGGTCCCAGACCAACCACAGGGCACCACCTGGGTTATTAGAAATGCAAATTTTTGGCCCCCACCTCAGACCCACTGAATCAGAAACTGGTGGTGGGCCCCAGCACCTTGTTTTAACAAGAACTTCAGGGGATTGTGATGTACTCCCCAGCATCCATAGGTCTGGCACTCAGCAGCACATTAGAATAGTAACCCCTTCACAGGATCCTGATGTGGTTTCATGGATGAATACACACAAAGCACTTAGATCATTGTCTGGTAGAGTAAGGAGTTGGTAAACAGCTATTTTTTTACTCTACCTACAGTTAACTGATAAATGCAAGCCCATCCTAGATGCAACGATGAACACGACGCTTGCCCTCTTCTGTTTACATGAAATAAGTCCACTCAACCCTTTCCAAGTCAAGTTGTCTATTCAAAAGTGACAGAAGTCACACAAACATATCCGGGGCCAGATTCATGAGATTGCAACCTGTATAGTTGCACAGGGTCCCATGCTCAGAATGCCCATGCTAGAAACAAATGCTGGTGAGGATGTGGAGGAAAGGAAGCCTCTTACACAGTTGGTGGGAATGCAAAGTAGTGCAGCCATTCTGGGAAACACAGTATGGAGGTTTCTAAAAAATTTTAAAATAGAATTATTCTATGATCCAGAAATTGCACTACTGGGTATTTACCCCCAAAATACAAAGATACTAATTCAAAGGGATACATACACCCCTATGTTTATAGAAGCATTATCAACAATAGCCAAACTATGAAAAGAGACCAAATGTGCATGGACTACTGCTGGTTAAAGAAGATGTGTTATATATACAATGTAATACTACTCAGCCATCAAGAAGAATGACATCTGGCCATTTGCAACGACATGGATAGAAGTAGAGGGTATTAAGCTAAGCAAGATAAGTCGGAAAAATACATACCATATGATTTCACTCATGTGGATTTTAAGAAACAAAACAAACGAGCAAAGGAAAAAAGAAGACAAACCAAGAAACAGACTCTTAACTATAAGAACAAACTGATAGTTACCAGAGGGGAGGCGGGGGGCGGGGATGCAGATTAAGGAGTGCACTTGTCATGATGAAAAATAAATAAAATGATTAAAAAAAAAAAAAAAAGAAGCCCCCCCCCCCCCACCTGCTTAGTGGGGCCCTCCTGGTCCATCTTGGGATTCTTAACCTCCTTTTTAAATTTAACTTTTAAAAAATATTTATTTATTGGGGGGAAGGAGGGCAGAGGGAGACAGAGACTCCTGAAGTAGACTGCCCACTGAACGCAGAACCTGATGTGGGGCTCATGACCTTCAGATCATGAGTGAGGAAAAAAAAAAGGAGGGGGGCAGCTCAGGTGGCTCAGTGGTTTAGCGCCGCCTTCAGCCCAGGGCGCGACCCTGGAGGCCAGGATCGAGTCCCGTGGTGGGCTCCCTGAATGGAGCCTGCTTCTCCCTTTGCCTGTGTCTCTGCATCTCTCTCTCTCTCTCATGAATAAATAAATAAAATCTAAAAAAAAAAAAAAAAAAAAAAAAAGAATCATGAGTGAGCCAAAATCAAGGGTCGGCTGCTTAACCAACTGAGCCACCCAGGTACCCAAACCCCTTTTAATTTTATTTTAAATTTTTAAAAGATTTTATTTATTTGTTCATAAGAGAGAGAGAGAGAGGCAGAGACACAGGCAGAGGGAGAAACGGGCTCCATGTCGGGAGCCCGGTACGGGACTCGATCCCGGAACTCCAGGATCGCGCCCTGGGCCAAAGGCAGGCGCCAAACCGTTGACCCACCCAGGGATCCCCCCAACCCTCTTTTTAAAACATGGGGCCCTGCATTTTCATTCTGCACTGGGCCTCACAAATTAAGTAGCGATTCATGTCAGTGTCCACACACACAGCTGTTTCTCCAGCATTCGAGTGTACCATAAATATTGCTGAGGAATAGAAAGAAGGAATGACTCCCAAGATGTCTTCCTTCCAATTCTTCACCTGGTAACATCCTACACTCCTCAGCAATCCATTCAGTTGCTTCCTCCTCCAGGAAGCCTTCCCAGACCACTCCCACCCCAATAAATCTGGGTGAAGTGCCTCATCTGAGCTTCTACATCCAACCCCCTCACCTCCCCCCACCCCCCACCCCTGGCCTCTCCATCTTGTGCTTGGACTACTTTTTGTATCTGCCCTGTTCATGCTCTGGTGAGCAGCTCAGGAACAGACACCCAGCTGTTGCCAGCTCCCAGCTTGGGGCCTGCCTGTGAATGAGTAAATAAACATTGAAGGAAAGTGGTTCTTACCTTACTTCCCAGGCCTGAGGGCAAAAATTCTTTTGGCAGCAAATTTGGCCCATATCCTACCAAAGCTTCTGGGCTCCTTTGTAGCACTGCTATAATTATTGCTTAAAATAATAATTAACATTTTCTCCTTTGTATGGTGCTTTAAAGCAGGGAGATCCTCCAGGGTGGGGAGGGGATTTGGTTCATCCCTAGGTGTCCAGTCCCTGGCACCCGGAGGCTCAGGTAATGTTTATTGGATAAACGGGTGATGGATGAGTGAGTACAGAGTGAGCCAGTCAGTCTGGAACCCCACAACAAGGGCTTTTGGGGGCTGGATTGTGAGTGTGAGTCACCTTCCCCAGGCCTCAGGAAGCACTTGGGAATGAATAGTTAAATTATGAATGAATTGCTTAATGACGGGCACACACTGCCTATTATGTTATTCTGCACTATGCCCTCTCTGTGGGACTGCAGAGCAGATCAAAGCATCAGCCTATTTTACAGCTGGGACAAGTGAGGCCTTTCCCCAAGAGACAGAGTGAGAGAGAGGCATGAGACGGAAGTTTCACAACCAGCACTGGTGTGGTGAGACTCTTTTCCATTTCATGGTCCTTGGTGGCCCAGGTGACACGTCTTCCACTGGCCGAGAGAGGTTGGAAGTGAAAACTGCCTTCCCTGCCTCCCTGCGGCTAGGGCTCTGGGGGTGAAGTCAGTTAGATGTACTGGGACATGGGTTGGAAAGCCGATCAACGCCACCAGAACCGTCTTCATTTGAAGATTGAATGTTCTGGGGAACTGGTCCCAGAGAAGGTTAGTGCAGGGCAGGGTGGTCAGGGAGTCATTCATGCTGAGGGGGAATGCACGATTTCTGCTGTCATGGTGCATTGGTCTGCTGGAGCTGCCACAGCAAGATAGTGCAGACCTGGGGGCTTAAGCAGCAGAGATTTATTTCCTTTCAGTGCTGGCAGCTGGAAGTCCAAGATCAGGGTGTCAGCAGGGTCTCACAAGCACTGATTTGGAGGTAACACATTTTCACAAATAGGCAAATCCTCAGGTACAAAATCCATATAGAATGAGGATCGACATTTTTTTGGAAATAATTATTAGTTTCATTTTTTCAAGAGAGAATTACAACCAAGCTTGAAAATAACATTCTTGTATAAATATGAAATGCAGGTTGCTGTGTGATGTGGTCTTTCCCCAATGCCACTCACCCTGGAGTGCTGAGGGCCTCGTGTGCTGTTCTGTGCCATTCTGCAGAGGCCTGTGGAGGTTGAAAGGCCCTAACACGTCTGCAGCCTCAAGGGGAGGGCTGAAGTTTCAGTCCAGAGGCAGTCTGGGGGGGGGCAGTGCTCCTCATCTTCAGAAACTAGGCCCCGCCCACCTCTGGCCCCAGGAAGATGTGAGATCAAATGTGGAACCAGCAACTCAAAATATTTGATGTTCTGTAATAATACCAGGAAAAACTGCCCCATATAAATACACCGTTACTTAAAACATGAATCCTGCAGCAACACAAAGTGTTTCTCATAACCTTATGCACTTGGTATTTATGATGAACTTTTATGGCTCTCAGAACAATTCGCGGCCAGGAGAGGAAAGTGAACAGGTTTTACAGTTGTTTACACCAAGTGATACCACTCATCACCCCTTGTTAATTTTCTCTTCAAGCAGGTTTTACCTGAAATGGATGAAACCTAGAGGATCATAATATCTTTTTCTTATTAAAATAAGGTCATCACACATTTTAAAAATCAAGTTTATTAAAGCTTTTTGGCTTTATGGAGGTCTTCATGTTTTTATTTGGTTTGTGTGTGTGTGTGGTGTGTGTTGTGTTTTGTTTTGGTCATCTTTTTCCTCTCTGGGTGTCAAGAGTTTTAGGAAAACAAAGCACGGTGTAAAGCCAGTTCCACTTCAGCGAGTGTGAGGGGAGGCTGGAGGCTGGGAGGACAGGACAGAGCCTGGAGTAGAGGTCCAGGAGCTAAGGAAGGGCTCAGCAGCTGCTCTCAGATCCCAGTTCCCACCTGCCACGTGCTCTTGATCACATTATTCGACATCTCTGAGTCCCAGCTTCTTTGTCTGGAGCTCAGACAAGAATCTCTCCTACCCCCTTCAAGCAGCACTGTGAGTTTGAAAATGAACGTCTTTGAACACATGAAAGTCTAGAGCACCTCCATTAGCACAGCACTTCCCCAAACTAGGTGAACAGGGAAACAGCTACCAGCATGGCCTTGGGAGTCAGACAAAGCTAGAATTAGTAAGGCAGCAGGGTGGCTTTGGGCATGCCAGCTCCCCTCCTGTCACCACGTTTTTCCTGCATGAAATGGAAGTAATGATAGTTTCTATCTCTCTTAGATGAGATGTGTCCAGCTAATGTCCTGGAAACTTGATTCCAACTTGCCTAAATGCAAGGGATGATTTATCAGCCAGCAGGAAAGTCCTGAGGAGACCAGTTGCAGGGTCACTTTGATTCAGTCACTTAAAACTGTCATGAGGGGCTTGTCTTCTTTTCTACTCTCTGCTCTGCTGCCTGTGGTGTTGACTGTCCTCAAACTGGTATCCCTTGATGTGGGGCCATGAGTGAATGGTCAAGAGAGAATTCTTGAGATGTTTTTGGCTCAAGAGGATGTTTTTATTCCAGCACAAGATCAGGAACCATGGGCAGAAGAACTGAACGTTGGCTGCATGAAGCTGGTGGTTATAAGCTCAACTAAGAGGGGATGTAGGGAGAATCTGATTGTAGATGTCTCCTTCAAATTTCTACTCATAAAACTACCTTCACGAGGTTTCTCCAGTGCTTATCATTCAGTCTGATATTTACTACCAGTGAGATGTACAGACAGTCATGAGACCCTTTAAGAACATAGCAAGTAGCACGTACTTGATCCTTATGGGAACCATACAGGCATTAGGTCAACCTTCTGGGCTAAAGGTGAACATTTTTCTGCCTCTATCTCTCATCATCCCTCATTCCAAGCATCACATCCTGTATTCTGCCATCCAGGAAGAGAGCCTGGGTAAACTTATTTGTTATCACACTGGCCCATGTTGGGCTACATCTTACCCAAAAGATAGAGGCCACAGGATAGGAATTTGCTTTGATTAGCTTAGACCTAAGGCCAGTGTTACTTCTACTTTTTAAAATCCAGGGGTGGAGCTGTTCCCCTGCTTTCCATGCACATTCCTGCACCCCAGCACCTGAGATGCAGGAGGAGGTGTGGAAATCTGGGGAAACCCTCAGTGAGGAAGGTGTCTGCTGTTATAAAAGCACCTACAGTATTCTCTATGCAGGTCCACCAGATTCAGCAAATAAAAATATAGTATGCACAGTTCCATTTGTATTTAAGATAAACCATAAATAGGGGGATCCCTGGGTGGCTCAGTGGTTTAGTGCCTGCCTTTGGCCCAGGGCGTGATCCTGGAGTCCCGGGGATCAAGTCCCACATCAGGCTCCCTGCATTGAGCCTGTTCCTCCCTCTGCCTGTGTCTCTGCCTCTCTCTCTGTGTCTCTCATGAATAAATAAATAAAATCTTAAAAAAAAAACATAAATAGGGGTACCTGGGTGGCTCAGTGGTTGAGCATCTGCCTTTGGCTCAGGTTGTGATCCTGGGGTCCTGGGATCGAGTCCAACATCAGACCCCCACAGGGAACCTGCTTCTCCCTCTGCCTGTGTCTCTGCCTCTCTCTGCATCTCTCATGAATAAATAAGCACAATCTTTAAAGAAAAAGGATAAGCCATAAATAATTTTTTTGGATAAGTATCAGCACACTTTTAGTATACTAAAAAATAACATCGTTTACCTGGAATTCAAATTTAATTGGGTGTCCTGTGTTTTATTTGGGACTAAGTCTTTGCAAACTTTCTTGTGGGTGAGAATTGCTCATGGACCAGGTTAAAATGCACATTCTGCTTCGGTGAGTGGGAGCAAGGCCTGGGATTCTGCATTTCTCACAGGGCCTCCAGGGATGCGGTGTGGAACCCTGAGGCCCACACTTTGAGGACACTGCACTACCTCAGGGGGATGAGATGAAGAAGAAGCACAGGGGATTGGAACAAAGCACTCCAGCCCAGGAAGAAGACTCTAGAAGGTTGCTCATCATCATAACAATGAGCAACGTAGAAGTGTGACTGTGTGTGTGTGTGTTTCTGTGACTCGGGCTCCTCAGTGATTGTACAAAACTGCAAACTCTGTCCACTCTGCACGCTGCAGCTGTTCTGACCACTCCGCGGTGGAGGAGGATCATCAGGGGAACTCAGGCGGAGGTGTGAGGGGCCCCAGAGTGGCAGCTGGTGTTGGGCTCCTGCACCCCAACATTTCTGCAAGCACAATGGTGTCACCTCGTCCTGCCCGCCTTCATTCTCTCATTCCAACCCCCGAGTGAGGCTTGTGTGTGCATCGTGTTCAGTCACAGCAACACAAACTCAAGTGGCCAAAATGGGGATTTCCTGGAAGGAGTCTGGAGGGACTCAGTGGAAGGCAGAGCTGAACAACCACAGGTCAGGAAGGTTAGGCGGTCCTGGGAGAAACTGAGTTCAGTCAGCTCCTTCCATCCCCACCTCTCATCTCTCAGGGTAGGGTATTTTCTCCTTCTCCTTCTCCTTCTCCACCATGTGGAGGGAAGCAAGGCTGCCAGATCCATCTGAGAGAAGACTCCCAAGTTAGGGCATGGATTGGCCACTGTCTGTTTCCTTCTCTGCAAGCATGCCCTGTTCTCTCTCTTTCTCCCCTCCCGCACCACCTGATTCAGTACAGTGCCTTTTAATTCCATCTAGATGCTGAGGCATCCCTGAGGAGGAGCACTGGCTGACATCTGAGGGCCCCATGCTGGTTAGGGTTGTGGAACCTTCCATAAGAAAGAAACACATGGTTTGGTCTGTAATATATATGGTGACTAGGGATGCTTATGAACTTTGGAAAGTTATCGCTCACAGTTCTGGAGGCTGTGAGGTCCAAGATCTAGGCACCAGCATGGTCACCTTGGTCCCTTCCTGGTTCATAGTTGGCTTCTCACTGCATTGTCATGTGGTGGAAAGGGTTAGAGATCTCTCTGGAGTCTCTTCTAAGGGCGATAATCTTGTTCATGAGGGCTCCATCCTTGTGACCTAATTCTATCCCAAAGGCACCATCTGTTAACAATATCCTAATATTGATATCCTGATATCATTTTGGGGGGTTACACCTCGACATGAATTCTGGGGAACATAAATATCCAGGCTACAGCTGGGTACATTATGATGGCACTTCCTATTAGGCACTTCTTTTTTCTTTACTTGAAAAAAAAGTTTTTTTTAAAGATTCTATTTATTGGGCAGCCCGGGTGGCTCAAGCGGTTTAGTGCCGCCTTTGGCCCAGGGCCTGATCCTGGAGACCCGGGATCAAGTCCCACGTCAGGCTCCTTGCATGGAGCCTGCTTCTCCCTCTGCCTGTGTCTCTGCTTCTCTCTCTCTCCTCTCTGTGTATTCTCAGAAATAAACAAATAAAATCTTAAAAAAAAAGATTCTATTTATTTATTTTAGAGACAGAGAGAGAGAGAGAGAGAGAATGAGCGGGGGGAGGGGCAAAGGGAAAGGGAGAAGCAGACTCCCCACTCAGCAGGGAGTCCAACATGGGACTCAATCCCAGGACCCTGAGATCATGATGTGAGCCAAAGGCAGATGCCCAACCCACTTAGCCACCCAGGTGCCCCTACTCAGAAAATTTTTAAGTGTGATACAAAATACATAGCATAAAATTTACCATTTCAACCATTCTTTGGTTCCCATTGTTGTGCAACTATCGCTATTCATTTCCAGAACTCTTTTCATCTTGCAAAGCTCAATCTCCATACTCGTGAAACTAACTCCATCTTCCCCCTTGCTTCTAGCCCCTGGAAATCACCATTCTATTTTTAAATTTAATTTATTTATTTGAGAGGCAGAGTACAGAGAGAGAACAAGCAGGGGGAGAGGCAGAGACAGAGGGAGAAGTAGACTCCCCACTGAGTAGAGAGCCCAATGCAGAACTTGAGCCAAGGACCCTGGGATCGCTACCAGAACCGAAGGCAGACGCTCAACCATGTGAGCCACCCACGTGCCCCATCATGCTTATTTTCTGTCTCTGTGAACTTGACTACTCTAGGTACTTCATAGAAGTGGAATTATTTTTTTTTTTAATTTTTTTTGTATTTATTTATGATAGTCACAGACAGAGAGAGAGGCAGAGGCACAGGCAGAGGGAGAAGCAGGCTCCATGCACCGGGAGCCCGACGTGGGATTCGATCCCCGGTGTTGAGGATTGCGCCTTGGGCCAAAGGCAGGCGCTAAACCGCTGCGCCACCCAGGGATCCCCTAGAAGTGGAATTATACAGCATTTGTCTTATTTCACTTGGCATAGCATCCTCAAGGCTCATCCATATTGTAGTGTGTGTCACAATTTCCTTCCTCTCTAAGGCTGAATAATATTTCACTGGATGTATAAACCACATTTGTTTTATTTGTCAGCCACTTGTTTTCATGTTTTGTGACTAATGCTGCTATAAACACGGGTGTACAAATGAGATATTGGCTTCTTGATGATAGAACAATCTTGGGTGGGTATTGGGCACTGGGTGAAATGGCTGCTGAGGGACCTGGTTTTCTTGGGGCTCTACCATGCCCTAGGACCTAGTTATATTCTGTATCCAGTCAGCAGGAGGGAAGAGAGCACAGAGCGGTGCCTCAGAAATGGTCTGTGTTCCTCTGCCCCCATCCTAGTGATAAGAACCAATCACGAGGCCACACTCAGATACCAAGACTGGGACCTGCAGTCCCTGGACAGGAAGAAGCATTCCAGGGGTAATTCTATACTTTGAAAGGGAAGGACAGGTTTCTGTGATTAATTAGCCATCTCTACTGCAACCTCATCATATGTTTTGGGAATATCCCATGATTGGTTTGGCTGTCTTCAGAGAGACTCAGAATTATCAATGGTTTCAATCAGAGAGAAGGTAGTTTTTCTCACATAATAGCTCAGCTGGCACAGAACCTGTTTTACACAAAGTGTGAAAAGTGTCTGTCTTGCCCCTCCTAGCTTGTTGCTTCACCATCCTCAAGAGGATTCTTTGGTCTGGTGATCCAAGATAGCTGATCTCACCAATTTGGCCAGCTGGGAGGGCTGAAAGGGGAGAGGGAGGAAGCTCTACCAGGCCATTGCAGACACACGCTAGCTCACTCGCTCACTGAATGATCGGAGTCAGAGGAGCATAGATGCGTCTTACACTCAGGGTTCATGATGCAAAGTTTATACCTATAATAATAATAATTAGTTTCAAAAATTTACCTTTGTGATATTTCTGAAGGGGAGACACAGGCATATCTTAGTATTTACATGTACACTTTATATTTATATTTACATGTACACTTTTACTTTTTTCTGTTGTTGTTAAATATTTTATTTATTCATGAGTGACACAGAGAGGCAGAGACACAGGCAGAGAAAGAAGCAGGCTCTCTATGGGGAGCCTGAGGCGATACTCGATCCCAGGGCCCTGAAGGCAGATGCTCAACCACTGAGCCACCTAGGTGCCCCGTTTTTTTTTTTTTTTTTCCTGAAAGGATATTATTAGATCAACAATGCACATCTCATGATGGATGCAGACTGAGATGTGAGTGTATACAGCAGTCAGAGCAGAAGTAATAACACTAATAAGTCGTACTAATTACTAGCACTTTTACTGAGACCTTCCTAGAAGTCAGGTCCTGAATGAATCAAATTTGCACAGATTATCTTACTAAATTGAAGGTTGAGAGGTGTCATTCAACAAGTGAATTGTACATCCCATCATCCTGACTCCCAAACTCGGTGACTATTCTTTTTTTAATGCATCGTTTATATTTATTATTGGTGACCGTTTCAATGAGGACGATAATAAAACGGTGATGAATAATCAGGGTAAGTTATCTGCCACTTACCTGAGAGCCAGTCACCTGCACAGGGGCAATGACTGGAGGGACTTAACCTTTCAGGTCACTATGGTGTAAATAACAATTATATCTACTTTCTATGAGAACACTGAAATAAAAGCTAACATTCCAGGAGTGCTTCCCAGGTGCCTGCCTCACAGGAGGGAAGCAGGTGAATCCCCAGCTGCTAGGATCAGTGGTCTCGGATGGGGGGCAGTGGCCAAATACAGGACTCGGGAGGGAGCCACCGCTTGGAGTCCAGGCTCTGCGTTCTGGGCGTGTGACTTTCGGCAAGGGCTGAGCTTTCTGTACCTTGTTATCTGCAAACCGGGAATGTGTTATTAATGGGACCTCGAGCATGCAAAGCCCTCGCAAGTGCACAAAATGCTACTACCTGCTGAAAAAGGAGAGCACTGAGGCCGAGAGTCAGTGCCCGAGGTGCACTCGCTCTGTTCGGGGCCCGGGGACAGGGAGCCTTCCCAGCTCCAGGGCTGGCTTTGACCCTCTCCGACCTAGAGGGAAGGGACCCAGGGCAGGAGGGGGCTGGCCGTTCGGCAGGGCAGGTGGCAGGTGCAGCAGGCTAGGGCACTTGTGGGGCTTGCCTCGGGGGCGGCAGGATCCCCGTCCTCAAAGTTCACTCCGGGACCCGGCAGGGCTCCTCGGGGCTGTGCCCCGGAGTCGCCTCTGAGCGCGGAAGCCGCACCCACCACGGGCCCCGGCACCGAAGGGGTTATGGTGATAGAGACGACCGGAGGACCTGAGGTGGCACGAGCGGCGCTCGCCGCCACTCTCCCCCACACCTTTCTGCCTCAGGCTGGCGCGGAGCGTTGACCGCGCAGGCGCGAGCGCCGGGCGCCGGGCGCGGGGTGGGGGACTTCTCGAGACACCCGGAAGTCTCCGCCTAACGGGCCGGGCCCGCGCCTCCTGTCCTGGAAGGGGGCGGGGCCCGAAGCCCCTCGGCGCGCGGCGCCATAGAGCGGGCACGGAGGACCTATGTCCTAGAGGCGTCCGGAAGTAGCTCCCAGGGGCGCCCGCTCCGCACCATAGAGCTGGGGGGGCGGTGGCTAGGGGGTCGCCGGGCTTGCCGTCCTAGAGCGGCGAGGACGGGGTGGAGGCTGGCCGGGGGGCTGTGAGAAGGGGAGGGGGGAGCAGCGCGGGCGGAAGCGGCCAGGAAGGTCACTTCCGGCCTGGGCGCCCGTCCCCCTGACCCCAGGGTCTGAGTCGCCGCTGCCGCCGCTGCCACCATCCGCGAGGGAGGAAAGAGGAGGAGTGCGGCGCGGCGGCCCCGGGGCCGAGGAGGTGAGGGGAGGGCGCGGAGGCGGGGGGGCGTGAACACGGGGCCGGGGTGGGTGCGCGCCTCGGGGAGCCCGGCTGCGGGCGGGGGGCGGGCGGGGAGGCGGGCGGGCGAGCGCGACTGGGCGGGCGAGTGCGCGTGCGCGTGCTGGGGGGGCGTGAGTGGGCGCGCGGCCGGTGACGCGGGCGGGCGAGGGCGCGCCAGGCGGAGTCGCGGGGAGCGCGCGTGCGCGGCGCCGCGGCGCGGCCGCGCCAGGGAGGGAGCGCGCGTGCGCAGCGCTGGGGCTCGGGCCAGGGGCTCGGGGGTGGGGCCGCCGCAGTCTTCTGGCAGGTCGTGGCCGGAAGTGGTGGCGATTCCCGGGGGAAGTTGAGGCCCCAGTGGGGGAAAGGGACAGGCGGGCAGGGCTGGCTTGGCCGGAAACGGCGGCCTGGGGGGCGCGTCTGGTTTCCTGGCCTGCTCCCCCTAACCTTAGCGCTCCTTCCCCTTTCCAGAGGAGCCCGGGTTCCGCTGCCGTCCCGGGCGGGCTGCGTGCGGCCTTTCATCCGGCCGCCGAGGACTGGCTTTGGGTCGGCGGGAGGCTCATTCATTCGCCGCGGCGCGGGCTGCGGGCAGGAAGCGCGTGCGCCGGGCGGGGCTGGGGGAGAAGGGAGGAGTGACTCGGCCAAGGTCGGACACCGCTTGGCCCGAGGCCGCGGGGGGCGGGGGGGGACGGGACGGCGACGGCGGACGGGCCCCAAGGCCACCTGAGGCTGCTCCCATTCCTGGCCGCCAGGGGGGGACCCCCCAGTTCGTGTAGATGGGGGTCAGGCAGGCTCCGGATGGTGGCTTCGCAGGCTCTCCCTGTGCCCCGCCCGTGAGCAGAGTCCCGGAGCAGGCGCGCAGAGATGCGGACCCAGACACTAGAGCCCCTCCCCTCCCCCAGAGCCCTTGTGCAGAGGTCAGGAAACTGTGGGAGCCCAAGAAAGACATCCCTACACAGCCCAGTCCAGAGGGCTTCAGACGCGGGTCCAGTTGGGAAGGAGCTGGCCTCCTCCCTGGGGAAGCACAGTTGCTGTTGATCCGGGCTTATCTCCTCTCTGAGAGTGTAAGCCTCTTTGGCTGAGTACAGCTGGCATTCAGCTGCCCTTGCTGCACCCTACTCTGGTCTTCCTGCTTCTGCCTCAGCCCCCAGAGCGTTCAGATCAGATTCCTATTTCGTTGTTTCTTGTCATAGTTTTTTTCCCCCTTAGAGGCCTTCCAGATCTAACTCCCACCCCAACCCCAGTTGAGCTAAGGAGCCACAGAACTCTAAGGGCTATTCTCCATGCTGCCCCATGAGCAGCACTGTGGTGTGTTAGTGTGGAGTGTCTGGGGTCAGACAGAATCGAATTCAGATCCAAGCTCCATACCTGGTACTTTGTGATCTTACAGCACAAATGAGCATGATATCTCCGTTTTTGCCTGGGTAAAATGGAACAATATGATAGTTTTGACTTGGTAGGGAAACTCTTAATGCTTTGCTTTTAAAGCCAGACCATGTCTCAGAGAGGTGAGCAAAGGTATATGGGAAGGGCTCTGTAGCCAAGCATTCCTAGGCCAGGCCTTGCCTCCTGTCTCTTCCAGCATGGTGACCTTGGACTTGTCACTTCCCCTTTTCCTCCTCAGTCTCCTAAGGTGGAGAGCACAGCCAGCATTCCCTACCATGTGCTGGGCCCACAGGCTCAGTTCCCTGCCATGGGGTGTGAGAGGAGGGTCTCTTGACACATGTTTCTTGAGGCTCCTCTGGGCCAGACTCAGAGCTGGGCAACACTGGGTGGCAGTTCCTATCCTGCAGCAGCTTGGAGGGCTGTTGGGGAGATACACACAGAAGCACCAGGCAGAGGGCTGGGGGGATTTCCAGAACAGCCTCCGGGGACTATAGGAGCCCGGAAGCATGTCCCTGGGTGTGTGTGTGTGTGTGTGTCCTGAGTCTTAAAGGACAGGGAAGGATTGGCTAAGAGGACCCTGGGCCTAGGTGGGGGAGGATGAGGGTGACTCGCAGTTCTGGCCCGTGGCCTCCAGCAATGGTCTGGCTGGCCCAAGATCCTTAGGAGTCACTGCTGGGCACACAGCTCTCAGGGCACCTGTGGTCAGACACGTCTCAGCCCCCAGACCTCGCTCAGTTGTTCTCTGTGCTGCCCAAAGCCTTGCATGACTCTGAGAGTCAGCTGTGGCTCTGGCCTCTTGGTGGTGACAGACTAGATTTTTTTTTAAGACTTCTTCTTCTTGGGCAGCCCCGGTGGCGCAGCGGTTTAGCGCTGCCTGCAGCCCGGGGTGTGATCCTGGAGATCCAGGATCGAGTCCCACGTCGGGCTCCCTGCATGGAGCCTGCTTCTCCTTCTGCCTGTGTCTCTGCCTCTGTGTGTCTCTCATGAATAAATAAATAAATAATCTTAAAAAAAAAAAAGACTTTTTCTTCTTTTTTTTTTTAATTCATTCATGAGAGACACAGAGAGAGCAGAGACACAGGCAGAGGGAAAAGCAGGCTCCCTGTGGGGAGCGTGATGTGGGACTCAGTCTTGACTCCAGGATCATGCCCTGGGCCAAAGGCAGGCACCCAACCGCTGAGCCACCCAGGCGTTCTTACAGACTATAAATTTGATGGCATTTGCTTCCTGAGCACTTGGTCCTGTGCCTGGTCTTCACTGTCCTGAGCTCTCAGAGGTCCTGGGATCGGGGTGGTTACCCCCCAGTTCAGGGGCATGGCATTGAGCCCCAGAACCCATAGCTGTACAGAGGACACGGGCCTGCATGTGATTTCAGAGCTTGGCCCTTTGCCATAATGCCACAGTCTCTGTTGACTTCTTTCTTTTGGTCAAGGCCAGGGGTGGGGAGGAGATGGGAATTATTGTGAAGGCCTCTTTGGTGTCTGTCATTGGGTTTGGGACTTGGAGCCCCCCCCACCCCCGGCTTGGGGTGCATTGTCATGAAGGGTCATTGGTTTGGGGTGCTCTAAGACCCAGCCTTTCATTTCAGGTGTGACTCGTGCTAATAGTGTCAGTAGCTTTGTTGTAGTGCAGAGAGCTCTGACCTCATAATCACAGAGCAGCCAGCCGAGCAGGGCCTGGGTGGGTGGATCAGGGCCCTGTGCTGCTCCACCCAGCCCCTGGGGCTGCAGGACTGGTCTGTAATGATGGCAGTTAGGGTGCCAGTGCCAGCATCCTAAGAGAGGAGGAAAGAAACGACCTTGGAGACTGGCCGACCTGGCTGGAGGCTCTGCTCATCTACTGGGTGGCTTTGTGATGTTGGGTCAGCCACCGAACTTGTCAGAGCCCCAGCTTTGACAGTCCTCATCAGGGGTCACCAGGCCTGTTCTGGGTGCCTGGCTTCTGCTGGACACACGCGCTGGCCCTTTGATCGTGACGCCAGACCCGTGAGGGTGAAGAGACACCAAGGCCAGAGCACCTTGTCCAAAGTCACATGGCTGCTGGGTGGTGGGGCTGAGTTGGGCTCTGGCAGCCTGCCCAGAGAGCTTGTCCTCTTTTCTCTGGCGGAGGTTGTGGGGGTGTGGATTATGAAGCCATGGCACCCTATGCGTGGGGCTGAGATGTAGCCTGTGCTTGATGAATGGGATCTGTTACTAATTTGAAAAGAGGACAGTTGAGCTGAGGGAAGGGAGAAGTCGGGAAGGCTTCCTAGGGGAAGTGCTACTTTCACTGGGCCCTGGCAGCAAGTCTACAGGGAGAATGGGCAAGGTGGAAGGATGGGAACACACCTACCATTGAATGAGGGTCTGGCCCGTTGATCTGATTGAGGGGTGACCTGTAGATGGCCTGTAGGAGTTCTTTCATCTGTTTTTTTTTTTGGCCTAGAGGATATTTTTGCTTGTTGAAGCAATTTTCGGTTACTTGTCAAGACTTAAGAATTGGGAGTTTTCACAGACATCTCTGAAGCTCTGGACACTGGGTGTTTCTGGATGGTGGCAGGTGGTCTTCCCGCTGTCCACCATGCCTTAGCCATAACAGTATAGGGAGGTTCCAGGAATTATAGAAACTGGCTTCTCTTGGAGATGGCAGGGAGTGGGGTCTAAGGTTTGCCACCTCCTGGGCTCTGGAGGAGGGCAGTGCCCCTGAGGCTAGGGTGAGGGTGGCTGAGGCATGCCTGGCCAGGTGGGAGGCAGCCAGAAGAGTGAAAGTTAGGAAGTAGGCTTACTTTGAGGCAGCCTAGTCAAGGAAAAGATGAAGAAAAGTGGGGTTGGGGGCACAGGGAAGCAGGATCATAAGGGACTGCTTTGCTCAGCTTTTTCAGTGCACTGGAAAATCTGAGTGAGGCATAGGTTGCATTCTGGGGAGGTATGACCCACCCACCTGACTCCCAGTAAGATGGAAAAGATCTGAACACACTATCATTATGGAAGACGTGAGATAAGTTGACAAAGGGCTCCCCTTCCCCCCTGAGAAAGGGCTTAAGCTTCCAATGGCGTTGCAGACTGGCCCTCAGTGTCGAAAGCACAGGTGAGAGCTGGCAGGACCAGCTGTGGGTGCGGGACATGGTCTGGGTGGGGAGCAGAGCAAGGAACGGATGGGTGTTCAGGCCTGGAGCAAGGGATGAAGCCATCCACAGAAAGGGAAGTGGGTAGAAGCTGCTGAGGAGGGGGCGGGTGTCTGCCTGCAACCCCGGTGGGCCAAAGAAGGGTCTGAGGTCTAAGTGGCCCCTGTCCAGTCAAGCCTGCAGGCACCAGGCTGCTTCCCTTTAGTGAGCTGTGGGTGCTGGGTGGCAATATGTGCTGGGGAGGAAGGAAGCTGGGCCATTGAGGTGATAGGTGAGTGTGATAGGTAAGTGGACCCTTGACAGGTGAGAAAGTGCTACTAGGCAGCTGGAGGATAGGCCGCAGGTCAGAAGTGGGCAGTGGGATTGAGGGCCTGGACAAGTTATAGGAGTGGGTGTGGATTTGGGGTTCAGCAGGGTGGTGGTGTGAGTCCCCTAGCCTACAGCACCCCCTTCAGAGTGCATGTGGAGCTGTGGTTGATGTGCTCAAAGAATATTGGCAGCACCCCCAGAATAGACTGCACCCACTGCCCTTCCCTGCCCCTAGCCCCTGGGAGTCACTCATCTATATTTCGTTTCTGTGGCTTTGCCGTTCTGAATATTTCATGCAGAGTCATGCTTGATGCGGTCTCTGTCTCTGTCTGATTTCATGCAGTGTGATGTTCTCAGGGCTTGTCCACCATGTGGCATGAGTCCTTGTTTCATACCCTGTGTGACAGAGTAACATTCTGTCCGATGATCGGGCCAATGTATATGTCTGTCCATTTGATAGGCATTTGGGTTGTCTCCAGTTTCTGGCTATGGTGATTTACGCCTCTGAACGTGTGTACAGATATCTGCGCGGGCATGTGTTCATTTGTCTTGGGTACACAGCCACAAGTGGAGTTGTTGGGTCCCACGATGATTCTGTACTTGACCTTTTGGGGAGCTGCCATCTCTCTTGCACAGTGGCCACCCCACTTCACATCCCCACCAGCATGGGTGTTTCACTTTCTCCACATCCTTGCCAGTGCTGTTTCGTATTTTCTGTTATATGCGTCCTGATACCCTGGATCTCATTGTGGTTTTGACGTACATTTCCCTGATGGCAGATGAGGTCAAGAAACTTGGTACATGCTTATCAGCTTTTCTTTAGAGAAATGTCTGTTCTGATCCTTTGCCCATCTTTAGTTGGGCTGTTTAAATTGAGTGACTTGAGATGAGTTGGTCTGCGATGTGGGGAACAGACTTTACAGAGGTTGTTGGGAGGGGGTGGGCCCAGGAAGGCAGAGTAAGGGTGGGCGGGGAGGGGAGTGTGTGCTGGACTCTACTCCTGCCAGCATTAAAGACCCCTGGGTGATCAAGAGCTTGATGGGGGGAGTTGGAGCCTGGGTGGGAGGTAAGGGCAGGAGGTGGAAGGCACAGGCTCAGCTCTGAGGGAGGAGGACAGGACAGGACACGACGGTGAAGTTAGGCAGAGCAGAGAGAGCATGGAGGGGTGTCCTAGAGGGAAGGGCCTAGGGCAGGGGCTCAGGAGAGGCCTTTGTTCTGCAGGAGTTGTTGGAGCATCTGGCTGCTGGTGCGGGGGAGGGGAGGCAGTGAGATTGGCAGCAGAAGAAAGAGGGGCTAATTGGTGGGCTGGCATCCAGAGGAGGTGGGCGGGATCTAATAACAACAATAATAACAATAATTTGTCTCCAGCTTAATAGCAGCCGGGCCTTGTCAGCTCCTCTGCTAATTGGATCGCTCAAGGGCCTGGCTGGGGTGGGCTGAGGGAGGCCTGCCCTTCATCTTGGGGTCTGGAGGTCAGAGCTGGGTGAGGTGGGGGGGAGGGTGGGGAGGAGCCAGGAGGGAAGATGGGGGGAGGTAGGGCCTCTGAACGTGTAGGATGGAAAGTCAGGCTTGGTCCAGAGCAAGTATGGGGCCTCCTGGTTGTGGGAGATGGTTGGGGGCCTGTCTGAGGCCACACCCCACTGTGCTTCCTCTCTGCACGCACCTCTGTGGAGTGGGGCCTGCAGTGCTTCCCCCACAACTCAGAGATCCTGGGTGCAAGGCCCAGAGGCCCACAGGGCTAGCCTGGAGGCCTCAGCAGCTTCTTGAGTGGTGAATGAGTAATGGGACAGGAAGGGACCTGGGAAACATTTTGGGAACACTCTTCCCAACTCTTCATCAGGACCCTGGTTAACCCCTGACCAGAGTGCTCTCCTGACTGTCCCCTGGCCCTGGGCCCTGGTACTTGCTGGGCTTTGTGGGGAGCCACTGCCAAGCCAGAGCCCAGCTTCCAAACCAGGGTAGCTCTGCTGTGGGCAGGTCTCACCAAGATGGTTGGTTTAAATCTCCCTGGGAGGTGCTGTAACCTGGTAGTGTGCCCTATGCCACCTGGCCCCTGCCTGGTAGCTCTGGTGGGAGACCCTGCTGACCCATCGAGGGTCAAAACAGGAAAGGATGCATCTCTGCCTTTCCAAGGCCTCTGTAAAGTGCCACTGTGTTTGGAGTCACGTGCAGACTCTGGCCAGGGCCCTCTGTGACCTTGTGCTCTGGACCCAGTGCCTCTTACGCCTCATTTGTGACCCGCAGGGCCTTCATTTTTTCGGACTCTGCAAAATGAAGAGGTGAGCACCTTGTGCAAAAAGAAAGAAAAAAACCCTTTTCTTCTTTTGGGGTCTCTTGTGATCTTTTTAGGGTGATTTTGCTTAGTGTTTCATGTTGTGGTTTGTTGGTGCGGGGCTGCCCCCAGGGTTGCCATGGAGCCACTGGCCCTCTCTGCTCAGGTACTGGGAGCCATATGCTGGGGGAGGAAGGACTGTGCATGGCTGGGCACCAGGCCCCGCTGCCTGCCCCCTTGTCCTGTCACACTTTGTGTGCAGAACACAGATGGAAGGTCACTTTACTGGGAGTTTCAGGAGGTGACTGCAGGGCACCGACCCCCAGGCTCAGGGCTGCCTCCTGACTGGCATCCCTGCTGTGGCCCCCACCACCCCCGTGCATGCTCCTTCTGCTCCCTTCCTGCCCATTGGAGGCTCAGCACCTCCAGGTTTTCCTGTCTGCTTGGCCTGGGACATTTCCCCTGCATCTTGGCAGCCCTTCCTGCTTTATGTTAGGGTCAGCATATGTTTTCTGTAACAGGCCAGGAGGCAAGTATTTTGGGCCTTAGGGGCCTGGGGGCAAAACGGAGGATCTAGTGTAGCTACTTAGTTATCTTTTAAAGTGTGACCGTTTAAACACACAGGTGAAACCGATTCTGAGCAGAGGTGGCTTACACAGCTCCAGCTGGTTCCCAGAGGGGAGGGCAGGTTTTCCTGTGCCCTCTTCGGGTTTCCGGCTGGGACTGACTAAAACAGATTAACAGGAGGGAAGCACACAGATTGTATTTCCACAAACATGGGAGCCTGAGCAAGAGAGACCTTCACGAAGTGCTTCTGACCCTTCTGACCTGGAGTGTGAAGTGGATGCGGCCTGGGGGCTCTACAGGAGATGGTCTGTTCATGCAGGCGGCTTTCTCCAGGTCCAGGGAGGGCCCTGTGCTGTGTGGCTCTCATGTGCTCTCAGGAAGAAAGGCGACCTGAGAGAGACCGGGCACTGCTCTGCAGCCATGGGCCCTCTCACTTGCCTCTGTAGGGGCTGTTGTTAGCTGCCGGCTGGGTAGGCTGGGTACGTGGGAATCTCATTGGCTGCAGATGTTTAAGGAGTGCCCCTGCACCCCGCCTCCTGGCCATGGGTGTTTTGAGGAGAGGACAGGGACAAGGGGGTGGTGGTGATGGAGTGAAGGCCAAGGCCCTCCTGCAGGAAACTGGTCTGAGCTGGAGACTCGGGTCTGGGAAGTCCCTGCTTTCGGTGACTTCCATGTCCGTGGGGGAAGCACAGCACACCCACTTGGCAAACAAGTTTCCGCACGCAGAGGAGGGTAGGGGAGCCAGCTTTCCCAGCACACCTCCTTAGCCCCGCTGTCCCACAGCCCTGTTAGCACTGTCTCCTTTTTTTTTCTTTTAAAAGTTTTTTATATTTGAGAGAATGTGTGCATGAGTGGGGGAGGGGCAGATGGAGAAGCAGGCTCCCTACTGAGCATGGAGCCCCACATGGGGCTCCATCCCAGGACCCAGAGCTGAAGCCAGATGCTTCACCGACTGAGCCGTCCAGGCACTTCTTGTTTTCCTTGAAGATGTAATTGGCTCTATTAAGTGGGGGAATGGGGGAACGCACCTCATTTTCAGTGTTGGTGGCCTTGTAATCAGAGGGCCCCCATGCAATTTTTTAAAGTCTGTTTACTTTTTTTTTAAGTCAGTTTTTTTAATTTACTTTTATCTTTTTTAAAGCATTCTACCTTTATTCTTTTTTAATATTTTATTTATTTATTCATGAGAGACACAGAGAGAGAGAGAGGCAGAGACACAGGCAGAGGGAGAAGCAGGCTCTATGCAGGGAGCCTGATGTGGGACTTGATCTGGGAACTCCAGGATCACACCTGGGCCGAAGGCAGGCACTAAGCCGCTGAGCCACCCAGGGATCCCCGTCTGTTTACTTTTTAATTGAGATGTAACTTACATGTTGTGAGGTCCACTCTCTTAACGTGTTCAATTTAGTGGTTTTTAACACATCAACAACGTTGTGCAACTATCACCACCATCTGATCCCATGATACTCTCATTGTTCCAAAAGAACCTCCGCACCCATTTGCAGTCCCTCACCATCCCCTCTTCTAGCCCCTGGCAGCCACCGTCTCTGTCCTGGACGTTTCTGGACGTTTCACAGAGATGGAATCTGCTCTCTGCGGCCCTTTGTGACTGCCTTCTCCCTCTGGTGTTTGCACTGTGAGCAGCTCTGCTGGAAACATTCGAGATTGAACCTGTTTGTGGACACTTGTTCTTGGGTACATGTCCCTTGGCTGTGTACCTGGGAGTGGATTCCCGGGTCACAAGGTAGGTCTGTTTATCGTGTGAGAAGCCGCGGCTGCTCGGCTCGTTCCACATGCTCGTCAGCTGTGCACTGGGGGTTCTGTGCCTCACGGTTACTGTGTGTGACCCGAGGGCCAAATGATGGTGTCCCTGCCTTGCCCCCTTAACACAGTGATTTTCCCATCGCGGTGCACAGTCCTTATGGCGATCCAAGAAAGAATCAACGTGTAGTCTTTTTTCCCTTATTACAGAAGTAATTACTTATTCTGAAAAATTAATAAGTTGAGAAAATGAGGATAAACGAGAAGAAAAGTTAAAAGCATTCTTCCTGCTATCAGCAGGGGGCGTTATGACCCCTGTTTCTGAGGCTGTCGCTTCTGTGGGATTTTCTTAGGCTTTCTACCACGTGGTGCTGACGGCTTCTTTCCAGTTTTTTCCCTGCTCTAAATCTGGCTGTGATGAACTTCTTTTTTTCCCATAAGAAATATTTTCTGAGGTTTGGGTTTCCCCTCAGATGAGCTTCTGGAGAAGGGGGTGGCCTGGTCAGAGCCCTGAGCACCTGTTTGCGGCTCCACAACTGTGTGGCCAGATTGTGCCTGAGTAGCCCGGGCTGTCAGGTTCTGTGTGGACTGTGTGTGGCACCACCTTGTGGCTTGGGGCTCTTCGGGCTTCCTGGGGGTCCGAAAGTGTGGGTGGGCAGGGGGGACAGAGTTGCGTTGCATTTATCTCTTGAGCCGCTGTTCTGTTCAGACCCTTCATGCAGGCATCACATGCCCATCATAGGCCCTGTGGGTGCTGAGCGCTGGTGTGGGTGCTGTGTACCTAGTGGTCCCAGGGTCAGGCTGATTGGGGGCTGGGAGGCCTCTGAGGGGGTGATGCCTCAGGCAGACAGAGATGAAGACTGCTCTGCCCTCCTAGCTTCTGGGCGTTGCTGCGGCTGCCCGCCATTGCTGCTGCTATCCGATGCGCCTTGCTGTTGGTGCTGGGCCCCTCTAGGATGTGGCCACACCCATGTTTGTGAGCCCATGTCCTCTATAAAACATGTGTTGTGTTGGGGCCCACCTCAAAGAGGTCACCGCATTTCAGACAACTCCTCAATGCTAGGTCTGGCCTTAGAAGCCCTGCAAGAGAGCCCTTCCACTCCTGCATCTCTAGCCTCTCCTCAGGGCCTTTGCACTTGCTCTCCCTGCTGCCTGCATCCTTCCCTCTCCACACTTCTCATGAGGGCCACTCTTGGTTCCTGTGGCTCCTCCTCCTGGGAGATCTCTGGCTCCCCCCTCACCCCCCACACGAATCTTCACAGAATTCATTGTCTGAAATCACCTTTTTCATTCAGGTGCTCATTCATCACTGGCAGGGCTCTCCTATGTGGCTGGAGCTGTGGCCATTCACTATAACATCCGCCCGTGTCAGAGCAACATCTGCCCCTTGGGGAGATCCACGCCTGTGGGGTACCGGTGACGGGGGCAGGTGGGGAGGAAAGGCGTGTGCCATTGAGCACACACCAGCACCTGGGCAGCTGCTGACATTCCTGCCTTATCTTCTCGTTAAGCCAAGTGAGGATCCAGTGAGACAGGGGCCATGTGTAGAGGGGGAGCTTGTGATGTGGTGGGTACTTCCATTTCATAGCGGGTGCTGTGATGATGTCTGTGAGTGAGAACCTGCACAGGGCACCCTCTGCATGCTTTCCTCACTGACCTGGCCTGACCCCGTGGTAGCTCCCTGCTGAGGTTGGTGGCAGGGTGGGTGGTGAGGAGGCCTGGCCTTGGCTGTAGCCTCCAGCCAGCCTTCCCCCCCCAGCCCTGCTTTCCTCCAGTCCACTCAGCAGCGCCTCTGAGATGGCCGCTTTCCATCTCCTGTTCAGTGTACCCCATCTTGGCCTCCTGGCCCCCTAGACAGGCTAGTCTTTGTCTTTTTTTTTTTTTTTTTTTTTTTAATTTTTATTTATTTACTTATGATAGTCACAGAGAGAGAGAGAGGCAGAGACACAGGCAGAGGGAGAAGCAGGCTCCATGCACCGGGAGCCCGACGTGGGATTCGATCCTGGGTCTCCAGGATCGCGCCCTGGGCCAAAGGCAGGCGCTAAACCGCTGCGCCACCCAGGGATCCCCTAGTCTTTGTCTTTGGTTGTGTCCTTGTTAGGTGTCAGGATGGCAGAGTGTTTGGGAGTGAGGACTCTGCAGTGACACCGTTGGTGTCCTATCCCTGCTCCTTGATGACCTCATGTCCTCTGCTGTGACATGGGGGCCGTTCAGAGCATGTCAGTGCAGGGTAATGCAGGGTGAGGCTAGGGCAGAAGACGGAAGGTGATTGGAGCCTGAGTGACAATATCGCCCGCTCAGAGGGCTGTACCAGAATCGAAGGCTACGGTAATGGCATCTAAACCACGTAGAGCAGGGTCTAGACCCGGGAAATGTTGGCTGAAGGAACTGCTTACTGTATCTGCAAATGTTTGTTAACTTTTCATGGGTTCTTGGAGTTCCTCACAGAGGTTAGTAGAGATTATGGAGGGGCGGCCTCATGCTTCCCAGCAGTGCAATGGGTTCCATTTGGTCCCTGGATGGTGGTGACCCCCTCTCATTGGGGGATTCAAGAGAAGTGGGCTTGGCATGTTGTGCCAGGGGGCAGTTGGCCATGATTCACAGGTGCTATGGTGAGGTCCACATATGCAGTGAGGGGGGAGGGACTCTGGAGATTTGCTTAGAGCTGTAAGCACTCAACTCAAGGGACCAGGTTGATAGTGTGAGGCCTAGAAATAGGGCAGGGGGACCAGGTCGCACCACCTCCTATCAGAAGTCTGCACCACCTCCTGTCAGAAATCTGGCCCACCTGCAGGCTTCCTGTCAGGGAGTGCTGTCCCACCAAGGGACAGGTTCCCCCAGTGCTGGGTGTTGGTGCAGCACAGGACTGACGAGCCCGCCTGGGCCCAGGGCCTGCCCGGTTCTCCCTCCCCTGCCAGCCGACTCCAAACATGGGGCAGAGTGGATGGAGGCCAGTCAGGAGGTGGAGGATTTCTCCCCAGCATGGCCTGTTGCATGGGGTGAGCATGGGGTAGGCATGGGGTGAGTGTGGGCTGTGCAACAGCTCCTCTCTGGGCAAGGTGAAAACATGTCCCCTACAGTACATGCCCTCAGATGCGCATTGTGGCTTTACTCCTTGGCCCCAATCCAGACGCCTGTCAGTGTCGGCTGGTGGGCTGTCATACAAGGTGGTCGATCCTTCCGTATGGTGGAGTGTTGTTCAGCCACGAGAAGGAAGGAAGCTTGGACACATGCCAAGGTGTGGACGAGCCTTGAAAACGTTACGCTGAGGGAGAGAAGACGCAGACACGGCCCCCAGGAATGTAGTGTGCCGGTAACGAGACCTCCAGAATGGGCAGCCCCTTAGAGACAGTGAGAGGGCCAGGATTGCAGAGAGCAGAATGGATGGCCCTCCATCCCCAAATGCCAGGGTTGTCTGGCCACCCCTTTTGTACAGGCACTCTGGAGGGTCAGCGATCAGTGCCTTTGTCCCCCAGGACCCTGATTCAGGGAATTGTTCAGTTCACGAACGCTTGAGGAGACCTGAAAGCGTGAACCCCATAGGTGACCTGTGTGCCTGTCTGTCTGCTGCATCATTCCGTGGGGGTGGGCTTCCAGGGCACTGGCAGGAGGAGCTGGGTCGGTTTCCTTGCTCCGGGGCTGGAGCTGCTGCTGTGCTTTGTTGTTCGATCTCATGGCACATCGGACAATCCAGGTGCCAGGCGGTGGCTGTGGAAGATGAGGCAGGGACATGGAGTCTCTCCCCGGGCTCTAGCTAGGATCCATACCTGGGTGGCTGCTCCCCAGTGCTTTCTCCTTGGCCAGACTGTGCATGACCTTGGGCTGGTCCCCCATCCAGGGGGAAGGTGAGGGCCATTTCGCCTTTGTCCCTCAGGTACCTGCCATGACCGTCTGCCTACCAGGGCCAAGCTGGGAGCTCGGAGCTTGGGCACCGATGGTTGCCAACGTGGGACCTGCCTTCCTGGGGCCCTCCGTTGAGTCTGGCATCCTATAAACTCTGTATTTCCATTTCCTCCCGTTCTAACAGGGACCCAGACATGGAGCTGCGGGAGGAGGCCTGGTCTCCGGGGCCGCTGGACTCTGAGGACCAGCAGATGGCTAGTCATGAGAACCCAGGTGAGGTGACCTTGGGCGGCGGGGCTTAGCTGATCCCATAGCCCTGGACCCCAGCTTGCTTCTCCTCCCTGTCCCATGGCTCAGGGTTGATGTGTCCTTCCTCCAGAGGGTTGTGGGTGCCCTTGGGGGCCGCTTCTGTCTCTCTGTTCCCCCAACTCCTGGCCCAGGCCCTCGCTCCCCAGCGTCCTGGGCCCCCTGCCCTATTTCTAGGCAGTCCGCATTCTCAAGCAAGAAGCCATAGAGTGGGGTGGGCATCCCAGGGCTGGGGAGACAGCACGATAGGACGGTGTGGCATGTGCCAGTTTTTTTTTTTTTTTTTTTTAAAGATTTTATTTATTTATTCATGAGAGACAGAGAGAGAGAGAGGCAGAGACACAGGCAGAGGGAGAAGCAGGCTCCATGCAGGGAGCCCGACGTGGGACTCGATCCCGGGTCTCCAGGATCACGCCCTGGGCTGAAGGCAGCGCTAAACCGCTGGGCCACCGGGGCTGCCCATGCATGTGCCAGTTTTGTGGGGAAAGCCTGCATCTGGGTTTTCAGGGGAAATCTTTCACATTTTAAGTATTGGTGCTCTGTTTTGTTGAATAAAGCATTCCTTGGGTTGAATAAAGCATTCCTTGGGCCAAATAAAATTCACCTTTATCTCATGGGGCCGGGGTTTGCTTGCCGAGACTCTACTTTCCCATATGGCACTCGAGAAATAAAGCATGGACTTGGCTTTCATGCTGCTCTTGGTGTGTTTTTGTGCCAGGCATTATGCCAGTATGGAATCAGCACATTTTTTTTTTTTATTGTAAGGGGCCAGAAGGGAGATACTTCTGGTTTGCAGACCATGTGCCCTTACAGCAGGAAGGCAGCCAGACAGGATGGAAGTGAATGGGTGCGACCATGTGCCAGCAAAAATTGACGTACAGAACAGTTGCTGGGTTCAGCCCCAAGGCCAGCATGCCATAGTCCTCCTTAAGAAGGCCCATGGGATCTGCATGGTGATGGGGGTAGTTTATGAAGCCTTGGTTACAGAGGAGGGAACTGAGAACTGAGGGCTTTGTGCAGGGGGACCATGACCGTCCTTCCCTGCTGCTCCCGCTATCCCCTCCCTCTGACACACGTCCTTGGCCTCCCAGGCCTTTTAGAATTAACTTAAAATCCTGTGTCATTGTGGGAATGTCAGACCTCGGTAATGTCATGATTCTGCCCTCAGCTTTGGGGTTAGAGACACCTCACCAGTCCTCCTTCCCACTCATGCCTTCTTCTCCTCCCAGAGAGTTTAAAGAACATCTCAGATTTGTGTCATTGTACTCCTAGGTCCTCCACACGAAACAACAACTACAAAATGCTTATTACTTCACCCAACAAAACATCCAGGCTACCTTAACAACCCCAGTTTTCTTCAAAACATACATCTGCCATGGAGTAAGTCAGGTTTAATCTTAACGAGTCCTCTGCTAACTTGTTCTCTTTAGAAAACCTGTAAAATGTATGGGTGAGTGCTCATGGCCTCTTTGTCCAGCCCACTGTCCTGACCTGTTCTTCCTCATGGGAATCTACTGGAAGTTCCTGCTCCAGCCACCACTGCTGTGGAGCCACCACATGGTGACACCCCTTCACTCGGTTCACAGGCCGTGTGCCTGGAGCTTCTAAGCTGCTGTGTGTCCCGTTGTTCTGGGCCTGCCACTGTAGGTCCTGCCTGCCTGTGGGGTGACTGTGCTAGACTCCTGCCCTGGGACCCTGGGCTGATGCCCTGGTAGCTCTGGCCTGCAGGGCAAGGGCTGATGTCTGTGCTGACCCCCTGAGAGTGGGGCAGAGTGGGGAGGCAGGCAGGATGGGCTTATCCACCTGACCCAGGGTCTGAAGATGGCGGACAGAAGGTGCTTTTGGAGCCCTGACTTGCATCCACATGGCACAGGCGACCATGGAGGCTCCCTAGGGTCTGCCCCATCCCCTTTTTGACTTTTGGCGTGTTGAGCACCCACTCACAAAATACATTCTGGATGTGGCCACAGAGCCTTCCCGGCCCTAGCAGTCACAACCACCACCACTGCCTGGCACCTGGATTGCCACTGACCTCCACATGGTTCCTGCATCCCTCCTTGTCCACAGCCACCAACTTCTTGAGATGGATGTGAGGTCCTGGCTTGCCCAGAGTGGTCCCACATCCTGCACCACATACATTGCCTGGAGTTAGCTGGCCCGCCGTCTGCAGCGCGGATGCAAGCTATGCCCTCTGGGAGCCTGCCTCATGCCCTTGCCCCAGAGCCTTCTTCCCATAGCTGCTCCCGCCTTGCATTCAGCTCTGTTCAGGTGCCCCTGAGTCACCGCTTCTGTTGGTGGGGGGGCTAGATTGGGGGCTAGGACTGTATGCCTGAGGTCCCTGCCTCCATGAGGCCCGTAGGCTGCCAGTTGTCATGGAGAGGACTCCATTAGAGACCACCTTGCCAGAGGGCCTGTCTGATGGGGGCAGGGCTGGCTTCACCAAGGAAGGGCCTGCCCACTGAGGGCAGCTGGCTGTGGAGCAGGGGCCCTGTGGACAGCTGGAGGCAGGGGCTGGGGCAGTGAGGCTGGACTAGAAGAGCCCTCTTGACAGCAGCCTTACCTGGGACAGCGGGCTGCAGGCATGGTGGTTCCAGGGCTGGTTAGTGCAGCCATTTCTCTGTGAGCCACCAACCTTCTGGTTCTTGGTGGCCTTCTGTGTGCTGTCCTGGCCATCCCTGCACTCCTGAGGTGGTATATCCGCTCTGGCCCTTGAGTCCTCCCAGGCACCTGCCAGGGATTGCAGGTCAGGGAAGGGGGTGGGGCTGAGGCCAAACTGGCTCCTCTGGCGTTTCTGCCTGGCAGCTGTGTTTGGGTCCTGCTGGCCTGGTTGGGGGCGTATGATGTAGGAGGTGGCTTCAGGCTCACCATGCCTGCTGTGTCCCAGCTCAGTCCTGTGCTTGGGATTTTCTGGCGAGGGAGAGGGCACTGACTGGGCAGCCCCCGGCAATGTCACCCCAGGGACAAAGGGTTCCTTTGGGGCTCGGGTATGTTGGAAAGCTTTCTGGGGCCTGTTATGGGGGCAGTAGCCCCAAGCCCCGTGGCACTCTGTTTCCCTGAGGCAGCGAACTCCTAGAAGCTCTGGTGGCTGTGGCCCGAGGCTCCTTCCTTCCCTGAGTCCCGTGGACTGCACAGGTTGGGTGGTGGGCCCTGGTATAGGATGTTGTCTAACGGACACTCCAGCCTTCTCTGTCCCCTGAGCATTAGCCTTCCTGCCACCCCACGATGAAGACATACCCTGAGACATATGGCAGAGGGTGACCTGTTTTCTGACTGCTATCAGGGCCTGCATTGTCACTAATATGCCCCCTGCCCCGCATGTGTTATGGGGGACTGAGGTCAAAGTCTCAGACCCATTGTCCCTGCTGGCAGCACCTGCTCTGTGGTTGCTTCTGCTGCCTGTTGGTTTGGCAACTGCCCTGCCTCCTCTGTGGCGAACTGACCCTGCCAGGCTGTGACCCAGTGGGAAGCACGCGGCTGCAGAGAGCAGGTGGCTCTACATACCTGGGACTAAAGAGACCCAGAGAGTCATGTTTCCTTTCCAGTGCCTTTGTGAAACCTCAGGAACTTTCTCATTTTCCCCCTGTGCTTGGATGTTTTGGGGAATGGTGTGCAAACCGAGCTGGTGCTGCTGTTGGCAGTGGCGGGTGCTTCAGAAGCACTTCCTGGCTGCCCCATGCTCCTCTCCAGCCACTGGGCCATCCTGTGCGGCTGGGTTGCCGGTCAGAGAGCTGGAGTGGAGAGGCCAGGCCACCCATATGGGCCAAGGTGGCTGTGGGAGGACAGCCAGGCTCTGCACTGTCCCCAGGCAAGGGTGGCCCTTCCCACCCTGCTGTGTGTGGCTCCTGACGGCCCCAGGCTGGCCGGCCAGATGGAGCGGTCAGAGGCCTGGGGTCAGGCGGTGGCGAGGTGGGAGAGCTATCTAGGCCTGTGTTGGGGCTTTAGGTACAGGGTACTCTGAAAGGGAAGCAATCCAAAAAATTAATACATAAATAAAAATGACATCGTGATGCTCAGGAGGTAGCTCTCCCCACAGGAAATAGTCAGCTGGGGTCCTGGAAGTCACTCCCTGGAGGACAGGGTTCTGACCTCCCTCTGCCAGGCTCTGGCTCTCAAGTCATTATGGAGAACTCATCCAGAATGATGGCAGCCCTTAAACCTCCCCAGATCCCTATGTAAAAACCCAGATCCCTAGGGCCACACGGATGACCATACACTGTAGGTGTGATGGTGCCCCTGTGACCCCAAGATACAGTCGGATGGGGACAAACCAATGGCCACAGGCCTCTGTGGTGTTGGCATTGTGCTGGAGGGAAGGAAGCAAGAAGAGACCCAAATAGCCCTCGGGTTCACTTGAGGTTCCCACTGAGGCCACCGTCTGAGATTGGAGGTGTTCTGTCCAGACTGGGAGCAGGGAGCTTAGGGCCACAGGAAGATCTGGGGCTGGAGTGGGCTCTGGTGCCAACCAGGTCAAGCGTTCTGCCAGGACAGGACACACTCCGAGCAAAATCTTCCAGGAGGGAACTCAAACTGAATGGGACCCCTGTCCTTGACCACAGGGAGGAAGGAAGGAGCAGGTACAGATAAAAACAGAGTGGCTGCAGAGCCAGGATTCTTGGGAGAGTGTCACGGACTCTCAGCTATGATGTGAGAATGTCAAGGAGGGAGCTCTGCAAACCTTGTGCCCCGGGAACTGGGGATCACTTGCCCACGAAACCAAGCAACAGGAACAAGCTTGCTCGACACCGTGTTCCCCCACCCTGAAAGCTATTAGAATAAAAGAGAAAATGGGCAGATAACAGCTACCCCCAACAGGGAGGCCAGGTCAGAGAGAGGGAGGGAGCACAGAAGCAGCACAGCAAGGAGCTAGGGTGTGTGGGGCTCAGCAAAAATTGGAGCAAAGTCACTTTCCAGTGAAAGCTGAAGGCAAAAATTCCAGAGGGAATAAAAAGAACACATTCCCTAAGGAAAGTTGGAGGTATCAAGGAGGGATGTTTAAAATCAAAAAGAAAAAAAAAAAAAAATCAAAAAGAAATGAAAGAAAGGTTAAAACAGTTAAATTTTTTTTCAAGTTTTTTTTTCCATGTAGACCGGGAAGCCCTTGCAAGAAATCCAGAGCAAAGGAGGAGAACAACCAGTAAACACTCCATGCCAAAAAGACCTTCCTGAAATGTAAAAATTAGGTCTTGAAAGAGCAAATCACCAATGAAAATATCTCAGATGAACAAGCCATGTTTTGTCCGGGTCACTGGACAGTGAGGAAGGAAGCCGATCTTTGGGGCAAGTAGGCAGACATGGTGTCAGCCATGCTTAATGCCAGGAGAGGGGGTGATCGGGGCACATTAATCATTCCCAGGGGTCTGTTAGTGGGTGAGCAGAGTGGGGCCTTGTGGGGCCACGGGAGATTCCATAGGTTAGACTGCACGCAGCCCGTGGGGGTCCTGCAGTGAATGGACTAGTGCATGCAAAGCGTGCACAAAGCCATGCTTTGTGTTTTCAGAAATTGTAGCTGGCAGTCGTGGTGTTAGGGTGCTTATCTCAAACCTGTTACGGGAGTCCGCAGATGAATAATTACAGGGTATTCAAATTCTCTTCCTTTCCTAGAGGGGAGATGGCAGACGTCACATACAAAGGACTCAAGAAAAAACCTGTAGGCCTGGATTTGTCTGGGAAGTGTCAGAGTGAACTTGGAGCAATTTTATTAATAATAATAATAAAAAAAACAGTGACCATTTCCAGATTTTGGTCTTGAAGTACTTTTTACCAGAAGAAACCAGGGCCTCCTGGAAGGGGTGATTGCACGTCTGGGCAGCCCATGTAGGTGCACCTGGAGCATCCTGAGGCTGGATAGTGGGGAAGCCTCCAGGAGCACCAGGGTCCTGCCCCAAGGATGCGGAGGGCAGAGGGGGGCCTGAAATGGAAGTGATGGGACCCCTGCAGCTCCAGTAACCATAATGACAGCAGTGGACCGAGACCCACCAAATATGTTTAAATCCAGGAGTTCAGAGCGATGTTAAGAAAGGGGACAGTATTTGGAGTATGATAGAGGACCAGTTCATTATTTTGAAAACTGGACCCATGAGGGGAAGTGAGCGTGTATTCTGCCATGGCCACATGTGTTTGCTGTGGTGATGGGGAGTGTTTGGGGACCCTTCCAGCTGCCAGGGCCATGGGCAGCTCCGTCCTGCGCCCCTTGGGATCAGCCAGCGTAAGCACCACGGAAAGAGGCATGATGGCCACCATGTGTGTCCCATCGATGGAGCAAGAGCCTGATGTTGCCTTGAGGCCCAGCTGCACACTGGCTGCCGGTGCGGGCACAGAGGCATCCCCCAAACCACATGCAGCGGGCAGAGGCCAGGTGGACTGGCAAGGCACAGGGAAATCTGGATGAAAAGAGACTTTCAGACACCCTGAATGAAAAAGTAACGGACCAGGGCCACCCCGTAGCATCTGGGGGTGTGCCTGTGGGCACCAGAACCCAGGGAAGGGGCGTGCAGGGTGGCGGGGGGAGGGAGGGTGGATGGGAGGAGGGGCTACCTGGTGGGTGGTTAGGTTCTGGGTCTCCATCTGGGTGGATTCTATTTACCACGGCCGGCTTTGCATTCCACCTGGGGCTTTCTGAACCTGTCATGTATTTTGCAACAGAAGGGCTAACGTGGAATTAAACCATATTCCTGTTTAGCTTCAGAAGTTCAGCTCGAGGGGCTCTGTGGTGGGAACCCTGGAGCTGGGCCCACCCTGAGTGAGAGGACAGTGAGAGTGCGGTGGGGAGCCCCTCCTGCCCAGCATGAGAGTGCCAGGGGACCCCCTCCCTCCTCCTTGAAGGGCAGTTACTCTTGTTTCTGTTGAGTCAAGGCTTTGTGCTCGTGGTCACTGGGCTCCTCTCTGCAGCAGTTCCTTGAACCCTTTGAGTGCTAACACCGTGAGGCAGAAAGGTCCCTAGCCTTGTCTCCCCTGTGAGGAAGGGGCCGGCCACAGGGAAGCTGCTGACTGCCTGCCTGCCTGAGCAGGAGGCCGGCCCTTCTCTATCTCCACCAAGCCCAGAGCCAACCAGTGCTTGGAAGCAGAGACCTGGAGCCCTGAAGGTCTGTGGAGGGCCAGGAAACCACCTCCACTTAGCAGTTTGTGTAGCACCTGCTTAAAAAGTAGTAGTACACATGGTGGACCAGACACAGGCCTGGTGGAATAGCATGAGGTGTCCCCAGCCCAGCTGCCCCCCTACCCCAGGCAGTTCCCATCACCTGTCTGGATCCCTCTCCCTGATCCTAGACCAGGCACCCAGGCCTCTGGCTCCAAGTGATGCAGCCATTTGCTGCTGTGGGGGTTGGGGTGGAGGGGAGGATGTGCCCTGAATGGGTTCCCTGGGTCTCTGGAGCTTTGGTGGTACCACTTCACATGGCAACTGTGTAAATGTTCTTCCTGGCTGACAAGTGGTAGTGAACACAGTCTGTTGTTAATTTTCTTGACAACTTTGAAAACAAAACTATTTTCTTTTTAAAATATTTTATTTATTTATTCACGAGAGACACAGAGAGAGAGAGAGGAGGAATGAGGAGGCAGGGACACAGGCAGAGGGAGAAGCAGGCTTCATGCAAGGAGCCTGATGTGGGACTTGATCCCAGGACTCCAGGATCATGCCCTGGGCCAAAGGCAGGCACTAAACCACTGAGCCACTCAGGGATCCTCAACAAAACTATTTTCATGAAAGGAGTGTGAGCACTGGTGGTGAGTGGGGTGATGAGGCTTATTTCCCTACCCTGCCACCCAGGGCATATCACTTTCCAGGTCTGTTTTATTTTTCTCTTTGCTTTCTTGGTTTATGCTGACCCCAGATGGGCTCCAAGCCAGTTCCTCCGAAGCCCTGCACCTGCCTGATTTCCTCCCCGTGTAGTTTTGCTCCAGGTGATTCCATATCCAGTACAGGCCACTCTTCAGTAGTCTTCCCTCTGAGTGGTGGTTCTTATGAGTCCTGGTCTCCGGCCCTAGAGCTACTGACTGGATGGGTCTGGGGAGCCAAGCAAGAGCGTTTCCAAGTTCCCTGAGGATTCTGATGCTGATGGTTGGGCCTCTTGGAGGAGTGTTCCGTTAGTGTAAGGTGCTGTGGGGTGGCTCGGGGTGGCTGGTTTGAGACCCATACTGCTGTGTAGCTCATGGCTTTGCCTCTCCCAGGTTGTGATTCATCTTCTGGTGCCTGGGGTTCTGTGCTGTAAAGACCCGAGTTCCAAAGCACCACTCTGACAGGATGTAAACACATTGAGGCTTAACTACTCAGTGCCAACCTTGGTGCACATCCTAACACCTCTGCGTATTTGTGTTACCTGGGTCAGTGTGAGTGTTTTGGGCCTGGCTTCTGCATGTGTTGAAGGGAAGCTGTGGGCACCCATGGGGGGCCACCCTGGGCCGTTGGGCAACATGAAGCAGTTCCCAGCTGAGGCTCAGGCCCTGCCAGATTGGGGGAGCCAGGTGCACACAGGCTAGTCTGAGCTGAGTAGGCTGGGGGGCAGTGCGTCGCTCATTTACCCTGGGAGATGACTTAGGGCCAAGTGTGGTGCAGATGCCGGACAGGCTTTGAGGGCAGCCAGCATGTGGCTGAATCCTCATCTCATAGCTGGTGAGACTGGGCCACATGATCCTCTGTTATCTGCACTGGGCAGACCGGGACCAGGGACAGGTTTGAGGATGTCTGTAACAGAGGCTCCACAATGTGGGGGTCGCACTCCCAGTTATTGGGGCAGGTGGGATCCAGTGCCAGCCGGTGATCCCATTAACGAGTCCCATTCCTCCTTCCTCTCCTCCTCTCCACCTGCACTAAGATAGCCTTTCTGGAGCCCAGGTGTGATGCCATCACTCCTGGGCTTGTCTTTGCTCCTGGGCCAGGGTGTGAGCGGCCTGTCCCCACCAGTGGAGTTCTCCCTGGACCCTCCCTGCCCCACCCTGGTGCCTTGGGCTCCAAGCTTTCCTAAGCTCGCATCTGTGTTGTGTTCATTTATGTTGATGCTGTTTATTTCCCAGACATTTTTGGAGTCCCTGCTATGTCCCAGGCATTGTAACAGGTGTGGGGGGCAGCATCTGGGTAGGAAAAAGTCTTGAGGGGTGGGTAATGACCACATGAATGTTCAGTAAAATGCCAGGGAGTGAGCAATGCTTTGAGGAAAACGGGGCAGGTGAAGAGATGGAGAGACAGGTGCATCTGCAGACTGCCTGTCTGTGTAAGGGCTTCACGCTGACCCGACCTAGCTGTCCTCCTAGGTGGGTGCCACAGGGGACCCTAAGGGGGCAGGGCTGTGTGAGATGCCCAAGGCTTTGTGCACACACCCTGTGGAATGTGGCAGGTGACAAGTGGCAGGGCTGGCTCAAAGCTCCTGGCACTGTGTGCAGCCAGGGCTTCTCTGACTCTCCTCCTCTCCTGCCCTTTTGCCTTCTAGTGGACATCCTCATCATGGATGATGACGACGTCCCCAGCTGGCCCCCAACCAAGCTGTCCCCGCCCCAGTCGGCGCCCCCGGCTGGCCCCCCACCCCGGCCTAGGCCACCGGCACCTTACATCTGCAACGAGTGTGGCAAGAGCTTCAGTCACTGGTCCAAGCTGACGCGGCACCAACGCACGCACACGGGCGAGCGGCCCAACGCGTGCGCCGACTGCGGCAAGACCTTCTCACAGAGCTCGCACCTGGTGCAGCACCGGCGCATCCACACGGGCGAGAAGCCCTACGCCTGCTCCGAATGCGGCAAGCGTTTCAGCTGGAGCTCCAACCTCATGCAGCACCAGCGCATCCACACGGGTGAGAAGCCGTATGCCTGCCCCGACTGCGGCCGCAGCTTCACGCAGAGCAAGAGTCTGGCCAAGCACCGGCGCTCGCATAGCGGCCTCAAGCCCTTCGTGTGCCCGCGCTGTGGCCGCGGCTTCAGCCAACCCAAGAGCCTGGCGCGCCACCTGCGGCTGCACCCTGAGCTGTCGGGCCCTGGTGTGGCGGCCAAGGTGCTGGCGGCCAGCGTGCGCCGGGCCAAGGCGCCCGAGGAGGCGGCGGCGGCGGACGGCGATATTGCCATCCCGGTGGGCGATGGCGAGGGCATCATTGTGGTGGGCGCACCAGGTGAGGGGGCCGCGGCAGCTGCAGCCATGGCGGGCACGGGGGCCAAGGCTCCGGGGCCCCGCTCGCGGCGTGCCCCGGCCCCCAAGCCGTACGTGTGCGTGGAGTGCGGGAAGGGCTTCGGGCATGGGGCGGGGCTCTTGGCCCACCAGCGCGCCCAGCACGGGGACGGGCTTGGGGCGGCGGGGGGCGAGGAGCCCGCACATATCTGTGTGGAATGCGGCGAGGGCTTCGTGCAGGGCGCGGCGCTGCGGAGACACAAGAAGGTGCACGCCGTGGGCGCGCCGTCGGTCTGCAGCCACTGCGGACAGAGCTACTACCGGGCGGGGGCAGGCGGGGAGGACGACAAGGACGATGATGATGAGGCAGCTGGTGGGCGCTGCAGCGAATGCCGCGGTGGAGAGGGCCGGTAGGGGCGGAGGCCCGGGGGGGGCGTGCGGGCAGGGCCCCTCGGGCTTGGCGGGGAGGATGGCGCAGGACCCTGACACCGGAGAGACTTGGACCAGAGAGACCCGGACCAGAGAGACCCAGAGAGGGACGGACAGGGGCACGACGGCCGGTGCCGGCCTCATCATCTCCCCTGCGCCGCCACATGGTTCCCATGGTCCGCGCGGTGCAGAGGCGGCGGCCCGCCGGGGCCCTCCTGCGCCCCGCCATACCCCTGCCCCCTGTCCTTGGCCTGGCCTGCCCCCCTGGTTCTTGGAGAGCCTCGGGGAGCCAGAGAGAGGACGGAGCCCACAACTGAGAGACCGGCCTCCGGCCCCCTTTTCTCTTGCCGCCCACCCTGGGTGCTTGGGAGGAATGAGCAGCCTGGCTCTTCTTTAGGAGGGCTGCAGGGAGGGAGGGGGAGACAGCCCTTTCTCCTTTAGAGTTTTCTTTTAATCACACCACCTCCCGACTGCACCTTTCCATTATTTTGTCTTCTTCCTGCGGGTCCTGTTATTTTTCGTGGCCCTCGTCCTTGCCCTTCCCTGGATTTGGGGTCATGGAGGAGTTCTAGTGTACCCCTTGGAGACTGGGGTCCTGTCTGTTCCTGGCCTGGACTCTGCCAAGGAAGGGTGTGGGGGCAATAAATGGCACTATCTGACTATCTCTGCTATGCGTGTTTCTTGAGTTGGGAGGGAGATTGGCTAGAGCAAGAATGCAGGGCCCCCACCCTGCAGTCCTGGAGAGGACACCAGCCCTGGGCTGGGCCCCAGGAGAGCCGCTTGGGGCTGAGCAGCCTCCCACCCCTCGCCAGGGTGTAGATGGTGTGGTCCTAAAGAGTGACCCCACTTGGTCACCTGCATGGGCTGTGGGCTTTCCAGACAGAAGATCACCACACTGGGAATGTTCCACCAGCTTGTGAGGAACTGGGGGGGTGGCTCAGGGCAGGACCTGCTTCCTGCTGTTTTTAGGAGGAATCTCATTGTCTTGGGTAACAGGGCCGTTCTGCACTCCTGGGATGGTGGGTGGTCTTACACAGCAAATGAGGTGCCGGTGCTCCAACTGTGGCTTCTGCCACCAGCACCTGAAACCCCTTCCTGCATCCAGCTTCTTGGAAAACTTGGTCTGGAGATGACACATGTCTTCCCCTGCTCATATCTCATTGAGTGTATGTATATGTGTGTGTGTGTGTGTGGGCGGGGTGGGGGAGGGGGCGTCACAGGGTCATGTCCCACTGCAGAGGAGGCTGGAAATGTCCCTGGCCAGACCACTACTTCCCAGTGACAGAACTCTACTGTGGGGGGTGGAAGAGGGACTGGTGGGTAACTGTCTTGCCTATGGGGGTCCATGTACAGTAGCCAGCTGAGGGGCTGGGTGGATGAAGACCAGGATATTGACAGTTTTGGGGTGCTTCCCACGCCCTAGGCACTGACAGACACTAGACAGAATCATTGCAACAGTCTTGTGAGGTGAGGCCTGCTGGGAGGCGGCCCATCAGGATAGGGTCTCCAATGCCAGCTCCTGTTTCCTGGGATCCATGGCCAGAGTCCTGGGTGCCCCTGTCCCTGGGTTTGTGAGAGGCTGCAGGGGGGTTCCTGAGGAAGAAAGATCCCCACCAAGGGGTATTTTTGGCCTGGCTGTTTGGCCACAGCTGGACTCTGTCCTTTTACCTCTGGGGAAAGAGCTTATTAACATCAGGGAGCTGAAGGAGGAAGCGAGGTTTCCAGTGTGAAATCTGCCTTCAGTCTGCCACTAGGTGCTCCCCTGTCCTTGAGCAGGTCATGCTCCTCCACACCCCACCCCAGCCTCAGGTCCTTATCTGGAGGATGAGGGGTGCAAAACCAAGGTCATGGATGTGGGAATCTTCCTCCTGGGAGGATCCTTTAGACCTTCTTGGTTGTGATTGCAGGTCAGATGAGCATGTTCTCAAGTGGCGTTTCCTTGGAAATTGGTTAATGTGGTTCAATTTGGTTTGAAATCTCAGATCACTTTAAGAGGGAGAGGTGTGAAGCTCTTGTTTGTTCAGAGAGCACATACATAAGCAGAGTTGAGAAAATATTGCCTAACGCTCTTGGGTCCCTTCTGTGAGGTGCTAACCTTGGGTGCCTTGGGAGGCAGGGGTGGGAGGGAAAGGAGCTGTGGGAGCCTGAGTGGTGGCAGGTGCCCCGTCACTCGGGTGGAGGTAAGCAGTTGGGTTTCTTCCTTCCTTCCTTTTTTTTTTTTTTTTTTTTTAGATTTAATCTATTTATTCATGAGAGACAGAGAGGCAGAGACATAGGCAGAGGAGAATCAGGCTCCCTGTGGGGAGCCTGAGCGGGACTCCATCTGAGCGGGATCACTACCTGAGCACCCCACTCAGGGGTGACACTCTGAGTCACTCAACCCCTGAGCCACCCAGACCTCCCAGCAGTTGAGTTTCTTGTACCAGTTTAGGGTAGGTATTATCCTCTCGGGCCTGCCTCTTCTGCTCCCTACCCCAGGAGGTGGGGCAGGAGCTGACACCTAGGGCAAGAAAAATTAAACGTTAGTTTCCACTCTGTCACCTACAGGCCGTGTGACCCTGGGCAAGTGAACTCTGACCCTCCGGTTCCTCTGCAAAGATCTTGACTGTCTCACTGGAAGGGATACCTGGGGGCATCTGTCCAAGCCTGGTGCAGACTCACTGACAGTACCTTTCCTGGAAAGGAGCTTACTGCAATGTCTAGAAGCCAAGGTTCACATCTGGGTTCTCCCTAGGAACGTTACTTGCTTTGCTCTGAGACTCCACTCTTTTTACTTAATGCCAAACTTGGTGAGCTAACATGACTATGTACTTAGACATGTGTCCCTTCGATATTGATATTATCATCAGGGCACCTGGGTGGCTCAGCGGTTGAGGGCTGCATCTCAAGCCGTTGGTTCAACGTCTGTTCATCCCAAAAGACAATGTAAGTGCTCATTCATGTCACCCTCATCTGTTCCGTGTGCACACGCTCTGTCAGATGTGAACACTGGTGTAGCTCTGCCCATGTGGAGAACTAATGCCCTGCACCAAGTGGATCAGGCCCTCTCAGCTTTGGCACTGATGACATTTTGTTTTTTGGGGGCATGCTTTGTGGTGGGGCCGTCTCGTGCCCTGTAGGGTGTTGAGCAGCCTCTCTGGGCTCCACCCAATCGATGCCGGTAGCTCCCCCTACCTGTGTCAGTGAAACATACCTCTAGACATTGCCAGAGGTCCTCTGGTTGTGGGGCACAGTCATCCCTTGTTGAAAATCACTGAATTAAAGAAACCTCACAGCCCTTAGCAGCTTTTTCCTCCCATGGAGGGAACACTCCACCCCCTTCTTTCCTGCAGCCAACACTGCCTTTCTTGCCTCTTGTACCACATGCTTGATGTCTCGGCTTCAGGTCATGCTAGGGCCAGTGTGTTTCCATTCTCCTAGTCTCCTAAAAGGTTCACCTGCGAGCTGCAAGCTTAGATTCTTGTAGGGGCCAAGATTCTTGTAGGGGCCAGGCAGGGGACAGAAGTGAGAAAGGGCTTTGGGAAGACAGTCCCCCAGAGAGCCTGTCCCCAGTCCAGAGTGGGCAGCCGCCTCTCAGCTCAGCTGGCATGTGCCCTGTGGAATGTGGATCTGGCTTGGCCAGGCCTGATTTTCCAGGAGAGATCAGAATTAGGATTTTTTAAAAAGGGAACTCCATTTTTTTTAAATGTTAGCAACTAATTAAAAAAAATAAAGCCCAGCGTAAACCAACCTAAAAACATTGGTGGCCAATTTGGGTTTAAAGGCTTCAGTTTCTAATCCTCTCTTTAGCATCGACTCAAAAGAATTTAGTTCTCACCAAACACAAAACAAAACAAGCCCCCAAACAAAAAAGAGGTAACCGGGAGAGGTGAGGGATGTGTTAAGAGGTGGTGGGAACTCTTTGACAGTGTACATGTGTATCAAATCAGGATGCACACTTCAAACATCTTACAACTTGTCAATTTTACCTAAGAGCTGGAAAAAAATTTTTTTAAGGGGGAATTAAGATTTTGGAGTCCTATATCAGCAACCTTTGTCTCCTTTTTCATGATCTTGAGCCAGAATTTTAAATTGGAACATATCATGTAAAAACAATGGCTTTCTGGCTTCTCTTGGAAGTTCTGGCAACACCAGGTCTTAATGTTGTGTGGAGATGGTTGGCTGGAGGTGTGGGTATATGTGTAGTGTGTGTATGATACACACCTTTGCACACCCAAAACCCAGGGTTAGGGACAGCCTTTGTGCTTGGTCACAGGACCCCTGGGCAGGTCCTTATAGTGTACTGACCCATATGTTTCAGTTTCCTTTTGAGCCAGTGGAATTGGTTCTGGAGATCAAAGATTTTGACTCTGGGTTAAACACTCTGCATTGCAACTGGGGACAGCTATGGTGTCCATGTTGCCCCGGGACTGTGCTTAATGAGCTTTGTGGGTGCTTTTGATGGCTGCCCTAGTAGGGAAGCTGCCTGCCCCAGAAGAAACTCAGACATTCTCCACTGGGAAGGAACACTTGTCTTTGTCTGTGTCTGCTGTCCTTGAGCTTTGACAGGCGTATGGTGTGGAGGGGTGTTGCTGATCAGGCAGATGCCTGGGACCTGTCCCTGGGGGTTTGTATTCAGTGTCTGCACCCCAGGGCTTGATAACCCACAAGTCCTGGATTTCCAGCCAAATCGGTGGGCGGCATTGGCCTCCCCAGCACCGGGCACCTGACCTATGCTTTCACGCCAGTTGTGCTGCTTATCTATCTGTCAGTGCACGCATGTATTTACTCACCCCTTCACTTACCCAGAAAGTATTTACCAAAACTGTCAGGCACTGCTTTGGGTGCTCGGGTAAAGAAAGAAATGCCTGTTCTCTTCTCATGGGTCTTGCCATGTAGTCCTCATGCTAAGCCTACATTGCAGCCATTCACCCACGGCAAAGTTGAAGAAATCAGGGGCAGGTGAATTTGGGCAGCCTTTCCAATCACATGAACCCTAGTGGGTTCAAATCACATTTGCTACCATGTAGTTTAGCACCCACTTTGGTGCAAGGCTGACTTCCTGTCCTTCACTTAACCCAATCCTCACAAAGGCCCATGTGGTTGGGATTACTTCTCCCTTGTTGGTGATGGAACTGCTACCAGATCATGGTCTGTAAAGCAGTATAACTGAGATCTGAGCCCAAAGCCCCAAACTTCACACTCCTACTGTGTCCATGTCTCCTTCCTTGTTCATGTTTTCCGAGCACTTATTCCTTGTCTGGGACCCTGCCAAACGCTGGAGCCTTGTCAGTGAATGTGACAGGCACACTCTGCCCCTCGGAGCTACCCTCTAGTATGTGTGTGGTGGGGAGGGGAGTGACACACAGGCAAGGATTGATGTGGAGAAGGTCCTGGGGTCAGGAAGGTGGAATAGGAGGCTGTCTGGAGAGGTGAGGTCTCAACATGTGGAAGTCAGACTATTATGAGATGACTATGTCCAACTTCCCTCTGTGAATGCAATGATCTGGGAATGTGTGCTCCATGTATCCCTACATCAGGACTGTTACATGAATATTTATTAAGTTGAGCACAGAAGGTGAGCTGTGACTCAACAGATCACAAGACAAACTGAAATAGAGAAGTTTATTACTTACGGGTCCTGGAGGAAGGATAACGCATTCCTGAAGGGGCCACATGGGGAGGTCAAGGCAGAGTGCAGAGGCAGGACCTGGGGCATTTGCCTTTATTGGTGTCTGTGGGTGGAGTGCCCTGGGGTTCCTGGGCTGGGGCTGGAGTGGCCAATTCAAACCAAAGGAGTAGGGTTTTGGGGAGCCCCCCAGGGGTCTTAACCGAGGGGGTATATAAGGGATATAAGTGCTAGGAGGCCGGGGAGACTTACTCACAAGGGTGGTTGTGGGAGTTACCAGGACTTGCCTTTGCGTATGACACTAGGACATGTGCTCAAGGGAGGGGCGAATGTCAGGTTTGCTCCCACAGGCCACGTGGCTACACAGAAGGGATGCTGAGGCAACAATTTCATGGACCAGTCTTAGCTAAGGTCTGGAACCACCCTTTCCAAAATGTGCCCTGGGGAATAGGTTCCAGGGAATGTTGATGAGGTGTTTGGAGAAAACAGGATCCTATGTTCAAGTAATTCAGGAAAATGTTGTATTTGAATTTTAAAAAAAGATTTATCTATTTTAGAGAACGAGAGAGAGAGAGGTGGGGAAGGGGCAGAGGAGAGGGAGACAAGCAGACTCCCTGTGGAGAGGAGAGACTATGGGGCTCAATGCCAGAACCCTGAGATCATGACCTGAGCCGAAATCAAGTGTCAGACGCTTAATGGACTGAGCCCCCCAGGTGCCCCAGTATTTGAATTTTCTAACACATAGAGCAGTGCTGGGTACATGGTAGGTGCTATGCTGTCTTTTCTGAACATGTTTGATCATGAAACCTTCCACTAATAGAGCATCTTGGGGGCTAGTGTGCTCCAAGCCATCGTTAGAGAGGTGGGTGCTGTGTGTAAGTGTGTGCGTGTATATGCACATGTATGTGTGTCCTTGTGTGTCTTTATCTCTGCATGTCTGTGTCATTGTGTGTGTTATTGTATATGCATGTGTGTTTGTGTATCTGTATGTGTCTGTGTCTCTATGTATTTGTGTGTGTATCATACATACATCCACTCATCTTTTCTTTTTTTTTATTTATTTATTCATGAGAGATACAGAGAGAAGGCAGAGACATAGGCAGAGGGAGAAGCAGGCTCCTCACAGGTAGCCCAATGTGGGACTTGATCCCGGAACTCTGGGATCACGCCCTGAGCCGAAGGAGACGCTCAACTGCTGAGGCACCCAGGTGTCCCTCATCTTTTCTCTTCCACTTACCTTCCAAAGGGGCTATAGGTGGGAGGGGATTGTTTCTGACTGCATCGATTTCGCCTCCTCTCCGGCCTCAATAGACAAAGAAGTCTATCCACAAAACCTCATTGTTATCTCTCGGCTAGATCCTTCAGCACCACGGACAGGGCCCCATTGCGGGTCTAGGGTGTTGGAGCTCAGCTTAATCCACATGCATCATCTCCTCAGGCTTCCTAACCACCTAATGAGGAAGTATCATTTCCATTTTACAGATAAGGAGAGGTTCAGGGGGGTATTTTACCCAGACTCTCCCAGCTAGTAAGTAGCAGAACTTACTAGTCCAAATTGAATACCCATACTCACAGTGATCTATACTTCATGCAATATTTGTGAAATAGATGTGGTCATCAGCTAGCAAAGCAATGAATATGTCGATGGGCAGTTATGGCTACTGGGGGCTACACCTAAGGAATTTGGGTCAGGAATTGATATATGTTTGATCACAAAATCTTTAAAAAAATGGATACTTGGAGGAAAAATAGCAAGTGTCTTTATTATTTTTTAAAGTTTTTATTTATTTGAGAGCAAGCAAGCACACAAGCAGGGGAGTGGCAGAGGAAGAGGGAGAAGCAGGTTCCCCACTGATCAGGGACCTCGACGTGGGGCTCAATCCCAGGACCCAGAGGTCATGGTCTGAGCTGAAGGCAGATGCTTAACCAGCTGAGCCATCCAGGCACTGCCCCCACAAGTCTCTTTTACACCAATTCCTAGATTCCTCATTCCTTTCCTATATTATTTTCTGGGATACTCAATGAATATACAAATGTTTAAAAAATATTTTATGAAATGGGAGCACATCATGCATACTATTATGCCACTTGCCTATGTATGTATAAATGATATATCTTTCTACCTATGCATCTACTCCGTGTATCTATGTTTCTATCAGCTATGTATCTATCCTTGTATCTATATATCTATGTATGTATGTGTCTGTCATCTATCTATCCACTACTACCTACCTACCTATGTATCCAAGATTGTTCCAGAGAGGCCTATATAGATCATCTCATTCCTTTCAATATTTTCACATTTTATTACCTAGTAGTTCAGTTAGAGTGTCTCTTGTCTTCTGCTATAACAATGTGCCAGCAAAAGTCACTTCTCCTCTCCTGACATCCAGGAATAGCATGAAGGGGAATGTGTGTGTGAATTTTGTCAGCTGCAGCGTCCCCTCAGAGGTTTGATGATTGTGTCCTCAACAGTGTACCAAGTGACTCTTTCTGCCTGCCCTCCCCAGTAAGGGTGATGTGGTTTGGGATGTTGGGGTCCAGAGCCAATCACCAAGAAAGAACTCCTAAGATGTTTTTGATGCAAAAAAAAAAAAGGTGGTTTTATTAAAGCACAGGGACAGGACCCATGGACTGAAAGAGCTGCATTATAAGTGTGAGGGGTGACTGATTATACATTGGGAGATGGAGGAGGTGTCCAAGAGGACTTTGACATGCTAGAGACTTGCCGGATACTGGAGGCCTGGTTATGATCAAAAGAAGGTTGTTTTTCCCTCTAATAAGGCATTGAGACAGTCGGGAGTTTCCTGGAGGAATGTTATACTCTGCCTATCTCAAGTATTTATCAATGGGCTGCAGGTTTTAAGGGAATTTAGTTTTATTTACATTCCTTTCTGTCTTTGTTTCTTACATCACTATGGAGAGGCAGGTGATGTAAGGGCTCCAAGAAATGGAGTCTATGGGTTTCTATGGGAAGTTAGGCTAGTGGTAAGAATGCTTTTTTTCTTGTAAATCACTAAGACATTTGTAAACTGATGGAGACTCTTATCCTACAGGATAGTGATCTCTATGAGTTAACCATTTGTTTTTTTTTTTCTTCCCTTAGTTTTAGGGCAGCCAGGAGTGCCTGAGGAACGTCACACACATCCCTGAGGGCCAGGGGGGTGGTTTGTGGGGGTGTCAGCTTGTGCTTGGCCCTCAATTGGCCTTCTCCTCCCTCATCAAGGGAACACATGGGTGAGGGTTTAGAGATGGCCATTATCTGAGAGATACTAGGGAGATACAATTTCAGGTGCACCTACTGTGCAACTGGTGCTTCTTAGGTATCATCTTGCCTAATGTTCACAGGGACACTAGGAAGCAGGAGCTAGTTTTTCCACTTGACAGAGAAGCAGCCTCAGAGAGGTAAGGTGACATATCCTAAAATTTATAAGGAGACGTAGTAACACTGGGTGTCAGTCACTGGGTTCTGCCATGCCCCACACAGACGCAGCTAGATTTTGTTACTGTTAAGTGAATCCACTGGTCCAAGATCTGGTGATCCATTATCATTCCCGGTGGGGTGGAAATACTGCCCAGAACTCCACCTAGTTTGGCAGCTTCCTCCATCCTGCCCCTCTTGTCCTGGACCTCAGAGGCTCCTCCTTCTTCTTAGCTGCGATCACTGCTGTGAATAAATCCAGAACAATTGATTTTTATTTATTTATTGGAGAGAGCGAGAGAGCGAGAGAGAGAAAGAGAGAGAGGGGGAGAGAACACTGCGCGAGAGGGGGGAGGGGCAGCAGGGGAGGAGGGGCAGAGGAAAAGAGAGAATCTGAAGCCGACTCTGGCTGAGCACGGAGCCCTGGCCTGGGTAGGGGGTATGAGGGTGGGCTCTATCCCACAACTGGGAGATCATGACCTGAGCCAGACCAAGGCTCTGATGCTTAATGGAGTGAGCCACCCTGGCGCCCTCAGAACAATTTAACAATAGGCTTCCACACTGCAGAAATGCTCTGCGCAATCTGGCAAGGCTTCCTAGGGTCCTCGAGGAAAACGCTGGTCTCTGCTGCCACTGTCTGGATTCTTGAGAACAGCACAGTGTCTGTGAAATAATGAAAAGATGGGCTCCAGGATGAAGAGCAGTAGAGTGTTATTTTATGTCACATCATTTATTTTTTGATTTTTAAAAAAGATTTTATTATTTATTAGAGAGAGAGAGAGAGGCAGAGTCACAGGCAGAGGGAGAAGCAGGCTCCATGCAGGGAGCCCCGACATGGGACTCGATCCCAGGTCTCCAGGATCACGCCCTGGGCTGAAGGTGGCACCAAACAGCTAAGCCACTGGGGCTGCCCTATTTTTTGATTTTTAAAAAAGATTTATTTGTTTTAGAGCAAGAGAGAGCATGATGGGGGATGGGGAGGGAGGTCAGAGGGAGAGAGAAGATATCAAGCAGACTTCCTGCTGAGTGGGGAACCCAACCTGGGGCTTGATATGGGGTTGGATCTCATGACCCTGAGATCACGACCCTGAGATCATGACCTGAGCCAAAATCAAGAATCAGAGGCTTAACCAGCTGAACCACCCAGGCGCCCCTATGTCACATCATTTAAATGCATGAGTCTGAGTTAGACGGACCTTGTTTGGTTTATTGAGGCAAAATGCACATAACCCAAAACCAACCAATTTTCTAAAACTTGGTAAAATTGTTTAACCAAAAGATGAACAAAATATCCTAAACCATATTAATTTCACTTTATAAAATGTGTACATGACCTCATCATAACCTCATATATCCTAATCACCTTCCAAAGACCCCACCTCCTAATACCATCACATTGGGAGTTTCAACATCTGAATTTGGGTGGGGAGGACCTAGACATTCAGTCCATAACAGCTATAGAAGTTCTTTTTTTTTTTAATAAAAAGTTTTCTGGATTTTTGTCTCTCCTCTCTCCCTTCAACTTAAAAAAAATCTTTTATTTTAAAATTTTATTTAAATTCAATTAATATGTAATGTATTATTGATTTCAGATGTAGAGTTCAGCGATTCATGTCTTATACAACCTCCAATGCTTATTCCATCAGGTGCCTTCCTTCATGCCCATCACCCAGTTACCCCATCTCCCACACCTCACCCCTCCAGCAACCCTCAGTTTGTTACCTATGATTAAGAGTCTCTTGGGACACCTGGGTGGCTCAGTGGTTGAGCGTCTGCCTTAGCTTAGGTTGTGATCACAGGGATCCCTGTGAACCCAGTTTTGGGTTCACACAATTTGTGGAAGGCATAGATTTCCCACTTACTGCCTGACCTGCTCACATGCACAGCCTTCTCCACTACCAACATCCCCCCTCCCAGAGTGGTACATTTGTCACCTTTGATGAACCTGCAAGACACATCATTATCATCCAAGCCTATAGGTTACATTAGGGTCCATTCTTGGTATTTATATTCTACTGGTTTTGGCAAACATATAATGTATCTATCATTCTAGCCTCACACAGAATAGTGAAGGCATTTAAGTTTCCTCTATGTCTTGGCTTGATAGCTTTTTTTTTTTTTTTTTTTTTTTTCTGGTGCTGAGAATATTCCATTATCTGGACCAACCACAGTTCATTTATGCATTTAACTCCTGAAGGGCATCTTGATTGCTTCTGCAGTTTTGGCAACTGTGGATAATGCAGCTGCCCTCTTGGGTGTCCAGTCCATGGCTGTCCCTCTCTGATAGAAGCAGCCAAAAGTGGTGGTAGTCTCGGCACTGCATGCTGACATTGGATTGCCTATGGATCAGTCAGATGCATCGGGGTTCAGGGGATGCCAATGAAGGAGGTTTCCCTGTGTAATGTAGAGTGGTGGTCTTCAGATGAGGGCATTTGTGCCCCAGGTGACATCTGGCAGTGTCTGGAGCCATTTTTAGTTGTCATGACTGGGGGGCAGGCGGGTTCTCCTGACGTCTTAGTGGGTAGATGCCAGGGATGCTGCTCAACATGCTAGCATGCACAGGACAGCTCCCTCTCCCACAACAACGCTAACAATACTGAGGATGAAAATGCAGTATTGGGAGGTTCGAGCAGATCCTACTGGCTGGTTTAGCTGTATAAAGGAAAGGATGGTGCTCTACTGCCATCTAGTGAGCATCAGAGGGACATTGGAGGGCATTGCACAGCCGCAGAAAGGCAGGTGGGGCATCCCCACCCCAAGCTGTATCCGTTGTGATGCTTTAGGATGCACTCAATAATGACTTGGCGGTTAGCTAATTCATGTTTAGTGAATTCAGCAATGCCGGGAGGTTGTGGGGAAGAAGTGTGGGGGTACAAATGGGCATGAGGGATTTTGTTTTGGAGGACGAAGTGTTCTGTATATTTTGGTGATGGCTATCCAACTGCTTGTCAAAACTCAGAACTGTACACTGAACAAAGGGAAATTTTTACTGTATGTAAATCATATCTGAGAACCAACTTGAAAATTACAAACGATGCAGAAAAAACGTAGTCTTCTCATGCTCCAAATTTAAAAGCAGCTGGCCCTCTCTTGCTAACATACTCTTTGTAGGATGTATTGACTGGACATTTGCAGCTCGTACTTGAAACCACCCCACCACAAGAATGTAATAAGCTCTGAGAGAGCAAGGACATTGCTGGTCTTGTGTGCTGTTGAACTGCCAGCTCTGGCCTGGCAAGGGCTGGGCATTTTTTTTTCTTCTTTAGATTGAATTTAATAAAAAAGTTAATTTGCCAACATATGGTGTTGTGTGCTGAACTGTCAGCTCTGGCCCAGCAGCCAGTGCATGGGGGCTGCACATTTCTAAGAATAATAAGCACCTCATCGCCTCCTTTTGGAACTTGGAATCAAATGAGAAATCAGGAGTTAGATATAGATCAAGATGTTGCCTCTATTACTCAAAGTTTCATTGGTCCTATGGCCTGTATTTGCAGGTTCCTTTTTTTTTTAAATAAAGATTTTGAGAGAGCAAGAAGCAGAGGGGAGGGTAGAGGGAGAAGCAGACTCCCCTCTGAGCAGGGAGCCTGACGTGGGGTTGGATTCCAGGACCCTGAGATCATGACCTGAGCTGAAGGCAGTAGTTTAGCCCACTGAGTCACCCAGGTGCCCTTGTATTTGCAGATTCCTAACACTTTGCCTTCATCAGAGCCCCAGGAAGCATGTGGCATGGAGGAGGAAAGAGTACACATGTCCTAAGGATAGGCTGCTTAGAAGGAGTGCCCAGAGGCGCTAAGCCACACAGGCCTGGGGTCTTCCTTCTGGCCTCATCAACTTGGTAAATTCTTTTGTAGGCTTGGAGATAGCTGGGGGAACAAGACATTAGCTGCCCTTTCCAACATGGAGGAGTTGAGAGTAGTTTCCCTCTAGAGCTAGAGCTCAGAGCAGAGCATCAGACTATAAGGTGGCCCCATGATCCCTTCATCCTGGTGTTCATGCGCTTGTGGGGTCTACTCCCCTCAAATGTGAGCAGGACTTGTGACTTACAGCCAAATAGAATATGGCAAAGATGGTGGGATCTCACTTCTGTGTAACATGGAGTTGTAAGTTTGCTTTGCAGTGAGACTCTCTTTCTTGCTAGCTTTGAAGAAGCAACCTGTTATATAGAGCGGCAGCACAAGTAGCTGGGAATACCCTCTGGCTGACAACCGACAAGAATCTGAAGCCCTCCATTAATAGCCTGCAAAGAAATGAACGGTTCCAGGAACCACGAGTTTGAAAGAGGTTCTTTCCCCCAGTTGAATCCCCAATGAGACCATGGCCCTACAGGACACATTGTGACTTTGTGAGACACTGAGGTGGAGGACCCAGCTAAACCGCACCCAGACTCCTGACCCACAGAAACTGTGAGGGAATGTGTTTTAAGTTGCTGAGTTTGTGACAATATCGTGGACTGCCACAGATAAATAGGTATCCAAGAACATATTTGTGGAATGAATGTTCTAGCTTTGAGAGCTTTCCAGGAATTCATCTTTTCAAACTGCCCATAAGAAGTAGGTATTTTCCTTATTTTACAGATAAGGAAATAAAGGCTGATGGAGGTTGACATTTGTCTCATGTCACATAAAAATCATTTAAGAGGGCCAGGACACCAACCGATCTGAATAAAAAAGACAGTGCCTTCTCTTTGATCTTCCTTTTCAGGCAGCAATTTTCCAAAATGGGACATATGTACTGTCAGGGGAGATGGGGGACATGTAGTGTTCAAGAGACTCCATGAAACACAGAAGGAAGGGATTAGGTATTTTTAGCTCTATGTAAGGTGATATCCTTTTAAAAAGACTAAAATAGTAATGCTTTATTAGTATTTAACACACACATCAGTGGTGCTGCCTCACCGGACCAGATGGTCATGTGCCCCATGTGGGAGAACAGTTTTTTTTTTTTTAAAGATTTTATTTATTCATGAGAGACACACATGAGGGAGAGGCAGAGGGAGAAGTAGGCTCCATGCAGGGAGCCCAACCTGCGACTCGATCCTGGGTCTCCAGGATCACACCCTGGGCCGAAGGCAGCGCTAAACTACTGAGCCACCCAGGCTGTCCAGAGAACAGGTATTCTGAAGACTGAGATCTCTAATTTAGGAGGTGTAACTGTGACACCTCTGCCCCATTCACATCACACACACCATGCCCCACTGGTCCAATGCACAAGCATTATGTAAGGTGAATACTCCCAGAACATGGGTTTAAAAAAGTATTCCTTCAGAGACACCAAAGATTGAAGATGATGCTAGTAACATAAGGCCAATGAAACTACAGGGCTGGCATTTCCCCATGCCTGGCATAAACTTTTCAAGCAGCACATTACAGGGGTAAAGAGGAGGCAGGCAGATCAGAGAATGAAAACATTTCCAGGTTTGAAAAATGCTTTAATTTGAAGTCCAAGTGAGTTAATTTGTAGATTGTGCTTAGAGTAGAGCCTGGCACACAGTAAGGGCGGTGTTAGCTATCATTATCATAGACTAGAGAAATAAATGGAAGGACTAATAAAAAGTACACATTGGTGAGAACACAAGAATTTGTGTTCCCTCTTTCCTAGAAGGAGACTGATGGTTCTGTAGTCATAGTAAAGAGTAGTTAACCAACCAGGTGTAAACCCATGAACTGGATCCAAGACAATTTACCCCAGTGAACATGCTTTGACAAGCCAACGAAGGACTCCCCTCAGCTTCTGAGATTCAGCCAATCAGGAAGAGATTCACCCCAGTAAACACACCTGTGACTGCTAAGCAGCCTTACTGAAGAGACTACAGATCAACTCATTCCGAAGATCCACCAATCCCTGAACTCCATGCTTCTCCCACATCCCTACCTACATAAGATCAGCAGTCTGCTCTTCTCAGCGATGGTGGTAGAGCAGTTCATTAACTACACTAAGAAACATGTTCAGTTTGTGTTTCTATACATGTTTTAAATATTTTTTTATGAGAGACACACAGAGAGGCAGAGACATAGGCAGAGGGAGAAGCAGGCTTCTCGTGGGGAGCCTGATGCAGGGCTCAATCCCAGGCCCCCAGGATCAGGACCTGAGCCAAAGGTTCAACCACTGAGCCACCCAGGTATCCCTGTGTTTATATTTAGATAATGATAGTCACACCATCCTTTGACTTTCAGATTGTACTTTGATTTTTTTTTTTTTTAACACCAGCAGAGTTGTGTCATCAACATTTGGGGGCCACTTTTAGGACTAAGCCCTCCCACTCTTCTCTTGGAACTACCCAAGAAGGTCACATTGTAATTATTCCTTGAATGCTCTCCATGTTTATTCAATTTTCTCTATATGCTCCAAGATAGGACAGACATTTCACAGATACTGAGATCCTAGGATTTGAAAGTCACAGCCTATGTCACTGAGGGCTTTGTGAGAACCAGAACTAATATTCTATCCCCAAGAGGGAGTTTCTGGGACAGCTTACCCCAGAAGACTATTTTTAATGTTCTTCCATCAGAGTGGGTGGGGTGGGAGGAGTCTTCAGCTTTTCCACCAGTACCGGTCATCTTCGTCAAAAGAATACCAATCATCACCAATGACAATCTGTGGCTTGACTAGCTGGACTTCCTTCAGCAGCTTCCTTATTTGAGTGGGATACTCCCATTTCCACAGCCTGGAGAAGAGAGATACATTACTCTGGGAATTTGCTTCTGACTACTTCTCCTTTCCTTAAAATTTCCTTAGTGCATCAAGGATCTAAAACCTCTTCTTGTACTCTTGAGGTGCTCCATAGAATAAGAGTAAATCCCTACCTGTAAAAGCACGCTTAGATGTATTAGGTGCTACACTGAGCTTTTATAGGCATCTGCCCCTCACCACGGTCCTAAAAGGCAGGTGTGATAATTCATCTATCCATGAACTCTTTCCTGAGAACCTACTTTGTGCCAGGCCCTATAATAGTGTTTTGAGGCAGTGATGAGCAAGCCAAAGTCCCTAAACCTCATGAAGCTTATATTCTAGGACAAGAGAGAGAAACAGGTATTCAAATAGATACACAGAATCATCTCCATTTTGTGGATAGGGAAATAGGCTTCTGAAAGGTCCATTAGTAAAATCCAGGTCTGATTCCTCTTTGCAGGTTCAAGTGCTAAGTTCCATGGTCACAGGCTGAACTTGTCCAAACATGCTCTTTCAACCCAATCTTCTGCCCTTCTAGCTCATTTGCAAAATAGATCACTGTGACAGTTCTCCTTGGCCATGTTGGGATCTCCAAATCCACTGAGCCATGCCTTCCAATCCATTTTGCTCCTCAGATCCCACACTACAACCACCCTGTTACATCTATATACTGACACTTGGCTCCTGCACAAACCCAACCACTGGAAGCTGGGTCACATAGAAGAGTTTCTCAGGGAAGTTTGCTATTGAAATAAATATGGGAAAACCAACCTCAATGTGCTGTCCATCTTAACCGTTTTTCAGTGTGTAGTTTGGTGGCATTTATCATACTCACACTGCTGTGCAGCCACCTCCACCATCTATCCTTGTAAACTTTTCATCTTTCCCAACTAAGACTCTGTGCCCATTAAACACCAACTTCCCATCCCTCTCCCACAGCACCTGGTGCCACACCATCTACCTTCTGTCTGTATGTATTTGGATGCTCTAGGAACCCCACTTAAGTAGAATCACAGTATTTGTCTTCTTGCATCAGACTTACTTCACTGAGCATAACGTCCTTAAGGTTCATCCAGGTTGTAACATGTATCAGAACTTCCTTTTATTCCAATGCTGAATGAGATTGGACTGTGTGGATATACCACATTTCATTTACCCTTTCACCTGACAACAGATGCCTAGGTTGCTTCTACTTTTTGACTACTGTGAATAGTGCTGCTATAAACACAGGTCTACAAATAATTCTTCTAGATCCTGGTTTCCATTCTTTTGGGTAGGTACCCAGAAGTAGAATTGTTGGATTATATAGCAATTCTATTATTAGCTTTTTAAGGATAAACATCTGATGTGTATGTGGTCTCTCCATTCTTCCTAAATCCATCCAAAAGTAAGCCCCATGATATCAGGAACCTCACACCTCCATCTCTATCCCTGTATCCCCAGCACAGTGCCCGGAGCACAGTGGGCACTTAGTGGTTGAAACAAGGACCTAGTTGCTAAGCCACCATATCAGCTTCTGGGTTTCTCCACCAACCAGCATGCCTGTAGCAGAAGGTGGTTTGCATCTTGGAAGACAATCGCCAGGTACTCACCCGATTATTTGCAGGTTGGATGTGGGTTGTGCAAAGGCTGGGCACAGCTTCGTCATTCCCATGGGGCTGAAATCATTCCGCATCAGATTCAGGCTGGTCAGGCGCTGGCTGCAGAGGAGAGCCGAGGCAAGGACCTCACAGCAGCCGGAAGTCAGTCCACATGCCTCCAACCTGCAGGGTCAACACAAGAAATGCCTCCAAAGTTCAGTGACTGACCCCTCAACTCATTGGACTTTCACATTAATGCTTAAAATGGAGTGGTGGGCTCTACCCCTGGCATTTCTGGTTCAGCAATTCTGGGAAGGAACCAGGACATTTGCATTTCTAACAGATTCCCAAAGGATGGTGCTACCACTGCTGCTGGTTCTCCTGTTAAGAGCTGCTGGGTAACTTAATTCCAGTTGTGAAAAGAATAAAAGATCAAAGGTGAGAGAGCCTGTAACCAGGGAACAAGAGAAGGCACATGGAGGAAGACTTGCTGAGAACCTGCATTTCACCCGAAACCCAAGAGAAAAAGGAACCAGGGCAGGAAGTAGCAAGGAGGGCTTAGGAAATTGCACGTACTTGGCTCTTGTGGAAGGAAGAGTGGGTCATATATGAGACACGGAGAGTGAACCAGATGGCTACAGGGGAGCCAGAGGCCATCATGTGAGAGGAGGCTAGCCACTTTAGGTCACATTAAGATTTAGGATTTTAGCCTAAGAGCACTGAGGGCGAAACAATATTGTTAGATGTAGTAATTGGATGGTAGCCATGTTCCCCTATGTTGGAGATGCATGTTGAGGTATTCAGAGGCAGAACAACTATAACTCACTATGAAATGGTTCACCCCATAGAGCAAAATACTGAGAATCATTTAAACCTGGTGGTAAGCATAAGATTTTCAGTGCCCCAATTGTTCTAGATTTTGTGTATTTGGGAATTTCTTGTGATAGAGTAAAAAGTCGTGGGACATAGCTCAAGTAGGTATAACTGCCTATAGTTAGGTGGTAAGGTGGGATTGAATAAACATTATTATTGGTTTTGCTTCTAAAATAATATCTAAGCATCTATGAAAACAGGAAGTCTCTATTAGGGAGGCTGTGGAAAGAGGCAAGGGGAAGTAATTCAGTGATAGTGTAAGGCAGTTCATAGATTCCCAACATGAATGAGGTTAATCTGATAGATGTAGGGATTCTTCCTTTATTGTTTCAGAAGGAAGGGAATATTCAGAAGGAATATATAAGTGGTTTCACAGTAGAAAGCCCAGAGCTATCCTATGCAATGTCTTAAGGTTGATTAGAAGTGGGGCGGGGGCGGGGGGGAGGTCCTTTCTTAAGCACCAGGAGGAACAAAGGCAGGTTCAAATGGAGGTGTGAGAGTTGGAACGCTGTTTTGTTCAGCAACTTCATGCTCTGATCTCCCTCGTCACCCAGGCCTCATACAGGGGACCCCGGGAACTCACCCAAGCCTCTTCAGAGAAGCCTTCCTGTGCTTCAGCCCCTCACACAGGGCTGTGACGCCATCATCACCCAGGGCATTCACGGCCAGATCCAGGCTCTTCAGGTGTTTGTTCCTCACAATCACATGGGACAGTTTCTTGCAGCAGCCGGCAGTGAGATGACACTTAACCAATCTGCAAGAGGAGAACCTGTGTCATTTGAGGAGAGTGCCAGAGGGGGATGGTGCCCAGAAACATCGGTGGGGCTTTCCTTGACTCTTTCCTCACTGATAACCTTTTTGTCTATCCCTGGGAATGGCTTAGGCTGTGCAGCATCCAGTGGTTCAGGTGAGGAGGGATGATAGTGGTAGGTGGGGAAAGCATGTGATGTGGCTGGAGGTATCTTTAGAAAAAGAAATAAGCACATCAGAGCTTGCTTCCCACCTGGAGATGGGATAAAGATTCTCCTTAGTGGACGAACAGAAAGAAACACACACACACACACACACACACACACACACACACACACGAGAGAGAAGTTGATAGAGTTCCTGAGAGGGTGAGGAAAGATGACAGAAGGTGCTGAAATGCTAGATGGGTTTGGGGTACCAAGTACACAAATATTTACAAGGTACACATGACCAAACCATTGGGCACAAGCTCAGTGTCTAGTTTTAGGGGATTTTTAAAGTTACCATGCATCATTAAGTGGAATACCATGCCATACTTTGTTTACTGTTATGGTCTGCAATCCTTAAGGGACAGAACGTGAGACCAAAGGCAAGGTTTTGGGTTCTAGGGAGTTCTGGTTTCCCCTGGAAATGATTGGTAGGGAACTACATGAATCTAAACGTGTAAAATAGTTAAAGTCCTGTGCCTGCCATGTGGCAAGAATGCTTTCAGTGGTAACTGCAGGAGGAATTTGTCAAAGTATTAACAGCATTTATGGATTGGTTGTTAGATTGGAGATTTATTTCTGCTCATTGATATTTGTTAACTTTCCTATAGTCTGTTCAATGATGGAATACTCTTATTGAGTAGAACAGTCCAATAAAAGGTAAAGAAATTTGAGCCTCAGAGGGAAAAGGTGTCAGGAAAGCGCCCCTCCATCTCTACCCTCATTCTGTATAGAATGAACAGCTGAAGAGTAACTCAGGGCAAAAAGAGGTCTTCTGAGAAGTGAACAGGTTTTAGAAATCAAGAGTGACCTAAGCTCCAAAAATCCTGCCACGGGGCTCCTGTGTGGACTCATTTCGTGTTCTACCCACACTCATTGCAGTGTCCCCTGGAAAACACGAGCATCAGCTGACCTAAGAACTAATCTTGGGTACCAGTCTTCCTGCTCACATCTCTGGATTTTCTAGGAACTCCAAACCCCTATGTAGTAGAGCTGACCCCCAACAACCATTGAAACTTACTCTAGGTCCTGGAGGTGACAAGATGGTTCCATGATGACTTCACACAGAAGGTTCATCCCATCATCTTCCAAGGGATTCATGCTAAGGCTCAGATGTGTCAGATGTCTGTTGCCCATAAGTGCAAATGCAAGAAAGCCACAGCCAGCAACATCCAGGTTGCATTCGTTTAGTCTGTGGGGCACACGCAAGGGAAAGAGGTCATATTCATGACTTGGTGTAACCTCAGGTAAGCCACTTCTGCTAGCTTCAGCTTGCTCCTCCTTTGGGAGAGGATTATTTAAGGAGGACTTTAAGAAGGTTTTGGCTTGGGTAATAGGACAACCATGGAGTGCTTAGCACAATGCCTGACATAATGCACGTGGCTGAATGCTGTTCAGTACCTAACCTTGCTTTATGCATTTCTTTATTCAATACATATTGTTGATTCATTAACATTGAACTTGGGGTCAATAGCACCATAACTTGTCCCTGAATGAAGCTCATTTATGAAGCATCTTCTCTACCCACACAGCATGGCTTTCTTGTGCATTGGAACACTGGACAGCGTTACAGCTCTACACATTAAAATATCGTGCTAAAAAAAAAATGTGCTAAACAGCAAGATCACCAATGAAAACCAAAGAATGTGGAAAATGTGATACTAACTGGACCATGAAAAGGATATTGTCACTTTTTAATTTTTCTTCATATTTGAGGTGTTATTTTCCTATTCCTGCTGTAACAAATACCACAAACTTAGTGGCTTAAGATACACATTTATGATCTTACTGTTATGGAGTTCAGTATCTTACTGGGGTAAAAATCAAAAGGTCAGCAGTGTTGTGTTCCTTCTGGAGGCTCCAGGGGAGAATTGGTTTTCTTGCCTTTTCTAGCTTTTCTAGTAGGCAGCGCATAGTCTAACTCCTGGTCTTCAGTCAGCAATTATATCTACCCTCTGTTATCACACCTCCTCTCCTGCTTCTCTTTCCCTTATAATGCCCCCTTTCATTACATTAGGACTACTCAGATAATCCAAGATAATTTCCCCATCTCAAGATCCTTAACTTGATCACACCTGCAAAGTCCCTTTTGCCATGTGAGTTTACATATTTACAGGGATTAGGACATGCACATTTTGGGGAGGGTTCACTATCCTGTTTACCACTCAGACTCTTCTCATCACTTATTCACTGAGGCACCTTGCAACTCACAAAGTAGACATGTATATTAAAGTTATATTCTTTAACAGAATTTCTGGCTACAGGTATACCATTAACATATGTTGATTTTAAAAATTATTTATAGGGTTATTGGTGAACTAATTGGTCAACGGGGTAAAATGGCTGAAAGCAAAGTGGCCCCAGCAAGGCAAGCTGACAGTGTGGAACAGATGTAATAATCCTTTGATCTCAGATGAAAGATGAAAGATGTAGGCTAGAAGGGTAATCTGGCGATGGGGTACTTTTAAAGAACTTACTGAAACATCCTGCTGTATGCTAGAGTACACAGCATCCCCTAGCCATGTGCATGGTACTGTCTGGAGTAGTGGAGCATCACCCCTGTGGCTACCAACCCTGTGTCACCATTACCATCATCTAAAAATCTCAATTACCCAGCTCTCCCTACCAAAACCTAAGCTCTGTAAACTCAGAGACCACATTGGTTGCCTGTGCATCCCTACCAACTATGTGTTTGCCTACATTAGGTGTTCAGTGAGTATGGTTGATCCTCATTCATGGATTCTGTGTTTGCACATTTATCTGCTTGCTAAAATTTATTTGCTGCCCTCCAAATCCATACTTGTGCTCATGACTGTTCATGGACATGCGTGCACGGGCAGAGCAGAGAAATATTTGAGCTCCCCAATGCACACGTTCCCAGCTGAGGCTGGCCTCATTTCAAATTCATCATAAATAAGTATCCTTTTCATGGTCCAGTTATTGCCACGTTTTCTGCATTTTTGTGGTTTTTGTTGATGACTTTGCTGTTTAAAATGTGGCGCTAGGGATCCCTGGGTGGCGCAGCCATTTGGCGCCTGCCTTTGGCCCAGGGTGCGATCCTGGAGACCCGGGATCGAGTCCCACGTCCCATGTGCATGGAGCCTGCTTCTCCCTCTGCCTGTGTCTCTGCCTCTGTGTGTGTGTGTGTGTGTGTGTGTGTGTGTGTGACTATCATAAATAAATAAAAATAAAATGTGGCACTAATGTGCAGAGCTAGAGTGCTGTCCAGTGTTTCCATGTGCAAGAAGGCAGTGCTGTGTAGATGGAGAAGATCCGTCATAGATGAGCTTCATTCAGGCATGAGTCGTGGTGCTGTTGGCCGCGAGTTCAATGTCAATAAATCAACACTATGTATTAAATATGGAGTCTTTAAACAGAAACGCACAAAGCAAGATTAGGTTCTGGTTGGTTGAAAATGTGACCAGGGGCTCACAGGAACCTAATGCTGTGTTTACCCAGGGAGAAGTGGTTCAGTGTTTGTGGTGACTTTACAGAACATAACTGCAGGAAACAACGAGAAACGTCTGTATCTGGATGAAGGATGACTTCTCACTGTAAGAAGATGGGAACAGAGATAGAATTTTCCACGGAAGGAAGAAATGGGTGGGGACAAAATGCAGCTCCTATCAGCTACCTTCATTATGACAGCTTTGTTCCTGCTACTTTGTGTGTGGCAAGTGGTACATACTGTTTGTAACAAAACAATGCAGTCCACCCAGGGAAGTGAGCTGGACTCACATCAGCCTCTGTAGTCCACAGTTGGGGAATTTTATGGCTCGACCCAACAGATTCATGCCTTCGCTCCCCAGGCTGTTGCTTGACAGGCACAGGTGTGTCAAACTCTGGTTGCTGATGAGGGCTGAGGCCAGGTCCTGGCAGTCGGGAGCCTTGAGGCCACACTTCCCCAGTCTGCAAGGAGAGAGCCCCCAGGAAAGAAAGGATGAAGGTCTATTCCTAAGGTTCTACCCCTCCCTCCTTGCAAGGACGGGAAAGAAATACCACCCCCATGGCTGACCATGGTCTTGCAGACATATGCTGAGGTCACACTGTGTCTGCATTGAACTTGCAAACCCAACCCTAATAGTCTAAATGGTGTAGGTGACTAGATTAGCCATCACCCATAATGGGAAACACATGGACAAATTCAACCTGTTCTCCATCCAGGTATCTTTGCTCCTCGTGTGTACTATGGTGTGAGGTGTTGCCAAGATTAGGGACCTTCCTATTTAGAAGGTGACCTTCCACCTGTTTTTCAAAGATTAATATGCAATAGCACTTGAAATTAAGAGCCTAATAGTACTACTCTCATTGTGACAAAGTTAAATAAATTAACTCCATCTAAGTGCATAGAGAAGTGCATATAGCAACCATTTACTGATGGAGATGTTTGGATGAAGAAATACTGGCTGGGTCAGATTAGAAGGGGGTCAGGATATGTAAGCCCGAAATACGCCATTTTAGTGTAAGGATTATCTTGAGCTGAAAGCAACTAAGGAAAAACAGACACAGGAAGGGCTCTCTGCTTTTTCCCATCTGTCTAAAAACAGGGCATGAACTTCCCTTGTACATGTATCCCCCCCTTTGGTACAAGAGAATGACTTTTGTCACTGGAAATGGACATGACATGGAGATGAATTAGCATATAACTTTTACCCCTCATATTTCCTAGTTGCCTACCCACAATTTATCAGTCCCTAAAAGCCTCAAACTCCTTTTGTCTAGTTACTTCTCCACAGTTTAGCATAACTTTGTTAAAATGATATAGAAGCTTGATTCTAACCACTTTTAGGGTTTCTCACATCTTTTCTGTGAAGCTTCCATGCATTAAAAAAAAAAAGTAGTACCCATAAAATATGTGTGCCTTTTCTCCTGTCAATCATCAATTTAATTTGCAGGCCTCAGATATTTAACCTAAGAGGATAGAGGGAAAGTTTTCCCCCTCTCCTATAGACTGAGGGAGAGAAGATATGTTGGCTTCTAATGCGATTTCCTGCCTCCAACCCTCCACCTCAGGACTTTAAAGGGTAATTTGTGCCATTTTGTTTTCAATTTTTGTTATGACTTTAGAATCAAACTCCTCATGAAAGAGGTAGGTTATTGACAAGACACGTTTTGGGAATAGTGGGGGAAGCAACTTTGCCCAGATTGTAGGTCATCAAGGGGGAGATTTCTAAGCCTTAGTTATCAAGCCAGGGGTCATATTTTAGCTTTGTCTCTTATTCCCTATATGGCCTTAGATAAGAGATTTCCTTTCTTCTGGATTCTGTTTTCCTTATCAGAAAATGAGGTAAAAATAATTCCTACCTAGCAGGTTGTTTGTAAAGTTGGCATTAATGGGAATAAACAGCACAGAGCTTGGTGCTCAAGGACGCCAGGGATGGCAACTCCAACCATAAGCTAAGACTCTCCGGGATTTGGGCATTGGTGAAACTTTCCAGTATACAACACAGCATTGCTAACTATAAGCAGAATGCTGTATATTAGATCCCCAGGAGTTCTTTAACTGTACATCTGTACCCTTTAACCAACTTCTCCCTATTTCTTTCCCTAACTGCCAGCCCCCGGCAGCCACCATTCTACTCTCTGGTTCTATGAGTTTGGGTTCTCTCCTAGACTTTTATATATTGTTCAGAGTTTGGTAGCAAAGACACAGATGTTATTTACTGGTCTTTTTTTATGCCTCAATATTGGGGTACTCCCATAGGGTCAGAACTCCCGTTCTAACCCTTGGCTTAGGTACCCAATGATTCCACTCTCTCCTTCCCCACCACTTGGACCATGTCAGTTAAGAGAAAGGAACCCTGGGTGGAAAGAAGTGCAACTCACATCATTTTCTGCAGCGTGCACTGTGAGGCTGTCAAGGCGTCACAGAGAGGCTTTATGCCCTGGTTTGTCACCTTATTTCCTACCAGGCTGAGAGATTTTAGGCTGATGGATGTAACAAGGATTTGGGAGATCACCAGGCAACAAGCTGGGGTTAGTCCACAGTGATCCAACCTGCAGAGATAAACAATGTGAAATACATTCTCCTCTCTTCCCCAGAGCAACCCATTTCCCTGTGCTCCAGCTACTCTGGCCCTTTTGCTGATTTCTGGACACTGCTCCAGGCTCAAGGTCTGAGCATTTGCTAGTTGTTCTGTTTGTAACATCCCTCCTCATCCCCAGCCCCATATCTTTATGTGGTTCAGTTTTTCATTTAAGTCTCTGGAACATCCCCTCTTCTGAGTTAGCCAGTCTCAAAACCTTACCTAACTGTGCCTGCCCCACCCCCATTTTACCCAAATCCCTATCTGCCTAAAAACAAGGCATGAATTTCCCTTGTACATGTGTTCCTCCAGCGTTATTTTGTGCGTAGCAATGGTCTCCAGCATTATTTTATGCATAACAATGATCACCAGCCAATATTTCACACATTTGCACTTAAAAACTTGAAATATATCTGACCTATAAACTGTATACATTTAAGGTATAAGCACATTGATTTGAAACATTAATATACTGCAGTATGATCGCCATTGTAGTATTCTCAAGCACCTCTATTGGATCACATAATTATTTCTTTTTTGTGGTGGGAATAATTAAGATCTAGTTTCTTAGCAAGTTTGAGTTTTGTAACACAGTATCTTTGTCTATATTTATACTGTGTGCTAGGTCTCCAGGATCTATTTACCTACTAGTTGCAAGTTTGTACCTTTCAACAGTATATTTCTATTTTCCCCCACTCCTCTAGTCCCAGATAACCACCATTTTACTGTTTTTGAGTTTAGCTTTTTAAAAATTTTGAGAGACAGAGAGAATGAGAGAGACAGAGAGTGAGATCACAAGCAAGGAGCAGCGGGGAGGGAAGCAGATAGAAAGGGAGGAGCAGGCTCCTCACTGAGCCGGGAGCCTGATGTGGGGCTCAATCCCCAGGGCCCTGGGACCATGACCTGAGCTGAAGGCAGATGCTTAACCAATTGAGCCACCCAGGCATGAGTTCAGCTTTTTTTTTTTTTTTTTAATTCCATATGTGAGGCCATATGGTATTTGTTTTGTTCTCTAGAAAGTCATCTTGTCATCTCGATGAGGGTAGGCACCTGGCTTGGGATGGCAGCTCACAGGTTACAGAGCAAAAATATTCATGTGGTGCAAAGCAAAATACTCTTCCACAGTTGCTGTGTGTCAATTAAAGCTTAAAACAGAGCTCATGTTTCTCTGTCTCAGCATACCAAAAGCATCCAGTAGCAGTGTCTTTAGCCCAAGTTCATCTAATTGGCAAAACACATGCTTAGGATCTACAGAACTGTGGTAATAGCCCCAAACTGGAAAGGACCAAAACATCCCTGGACAGGTGAATGGCTATACCAAATGTGGTGTATCCGTCCTATTGAATAGTACTCAGCACTAAAAATGAATGTGATACACAGAACAGGACAGATGATAGATCTGAGGGCATTTGCTGATTGAAAACCGCCAATCTCATGGTGTCTGGGTGGCTCAGTTTGTTAAGCATCTGACTCTTTGGCTCAGGTCATGCCCTTAGGGTCATGAGATTGAGCTCCATGTCAGGCTCCACACTAAGCATGGACTCTGCTTAAGATTCTCTCCCTTTCCCTCACTTCCCCCCATTCCTGCTGTGCTCTCTCAAAAAATACAAATTAAAAAAAATAGAGAGGGGCACCTGGGTGGTTGAGTAGGTTAAGCATCTGCCTTTGGCTCAAGTCGGGCCTTGAGTCAGGCTCCTTGATCACTGGGGAGCCTGCTTCTCCTTCTCCCTCTGCCTGCTGCTCCCCTTTTTGTACTGTCAGATAAATAAAATCTTAAAAAAAATAAAAAGGGAAACAAGCCAATCTGAGGGTAGTGACATACTGTGTGATTCCACTGATAAAGCATTGTCCACATGACAAAATTATGGAGATGGGAAACCTCAGTTACTTTCAGTGATTAGGGATGGTGTGGCTGGAAAAGGGAACAGAGTGGTGGCACTTCTGGATCTTGGGGATGGCATGCTTTTATGAACCTGCACATGTGATAAACGACACAGGAGGACATCCACATGTTGGTTAGTGTCCACAGTTTGACACTATACTATAGTTACATATACTGTCCATTACACTCCATTATTGGAGTTCGATTTGTCAACATATAGTAACACCCAGTGCTCATCCCATCAAGTGCCCATCACCCAGTCACTCCATTCCCCCTGCCCACCTCCCCTTCCACTACCCCTTATTCGTTTCCCAGAGTTAGGAGTCTCTCATGTTCTGTCACCCTCTCTGATTTTCCCCATTTTCTCTCCTTTCCCTATAATCCCTTTCACTATGTTTTATATTCCCCATATGAGTGAAACCAAATAATGTTTGTCCTTCTCCGATTGACTTACTTCACTCAGCATAATACCCTCCAGTTCCATCCGTGTCGAAGCAAATGATGGGTATTTGTCATTTCTAATGGCTGAGTAATATTCCATTGTATACATAGACCACATCTTCTTTATCCATTCATCTTTCGATGGACACTGAGGCTCCATCCACAGTTTGGCTATTGTGGACATTACTGCTATAAACATTGGGGTGCAGGTGTCTTGGCTTTTCACTGCATCTGTATATTTGGGGTAAATCCCCAGCAGTGCAATTGCTGGGTCGTAGGGCAGGTCTATTTTTAACTCTTTGAGGAACCTCCACACAATTTTCCAGAGTGGCTGTACCAGTTCACATTCCCATCAACAGTGCAAGAGGGTTCCCCTTTCCTCACATCCTCTCCAACGTTTCTTGGTTCCCGTCTTGTTAATTTTCCCCATTCTCACTGGTGTGAGGTGATATCTCATTGTGTGTGTTTTTAAATTTTTTTATTGGAGTTCAATTTGCCAACATTTAGCATAACACTCAGTGCTCATCCCACCAAGTGCCCTCCGCTCAGTGCCCATCACTCAGTCACCCCAATCCGCCGCCCACCTCCCTTTCCACTACCCCTTGTGGTTTTTATTTGTATTTCCCTGATGGCAAGTGGTGCAGAGCATTTTCTCATGTGCTTGTTGTCATGTCTATGTCTTCCTCTGTGAAATTTCTGTTCATGTCTTCTGCCCATTTCATGACTGGATTGTTTCTTTGCTGTTGAGTTTAACAAGTTCTTTATAGATCTTAGATACTAGCCCTTTATCTGATATGTCATTTGCAAATATCTTCTCCCATTCTGTAGGTTGTCTTTTAGTTTTGTTGACTGTTTCTTTTGCTGTGCAGTAGCTTCTTATCTTGATGAAGTCCCAATAGTTCACTTTTGCTTTTGTTTCCCTTGCCTTCATAGATGTTTCTTGCAAGAAGTTGTTGTGGCCAAGTTCAAGAAGGGTGTTGCCTGTGTTCTCCTCTAGGATTTTGATGGATTCTTTTTTGTTTGTTTTTTATTTTGATGGATTCTTGTCTCACATTTAGTATTTCATCCATTTTGAGTTTATCTTTGTGTATGGTGTAAGGGAACAGTCCAGTTTCATTCTTCTGCACGTGGTTGTCCAATTTTCCCACCATTTATTGAAGAGACTGTCCTTTTTCCAGTGGATAGTCTTTCCTGCTTTGTCGAATATTAGTTGACCATAGAGTTGAGGGCCCATTTCTGGGTTCTCTATTCTGTTTCATTGATTTATGTGTCTGTTTTTGTGGCAGGACCACACTGTCTTGATGACCACAGCTTTGTAGTATAACTTGAAATCCAGCATTGTGATACCCCTGGCTCTGGTTCTCTTTTTCAATATTTTCCTGACTATTCAGGGTCTTTTCTGATTTCACACAAATCTTAAGGTGATTTGTTCCAACTCTTTGAAGAAAGTCCATGATATTTTGATAGAGATTGCATTGAATGTGTAAATTGCCCTGGGTAGCATAGACATTTTCACAATATTAATTCCTCCAATCCATAGGCATGGAATATTTTTCCATCTCTTTGTGTCTTCCTCAATCTCTTTCAGAAGTGTTCTGTAGTTTTTAGGGTATAGATCCTTTACCTCTTTAGTTAGGTCTATTCCTAGGTATCTTATGGTTCTGGGTGCAATTGTAAATGGCATTGACTCCTTAATTTCTCTTTCTTCAGTCTCATTGTTAGTGTATAGAAATGCTACTGATTTCTGGGCATTGATTTTGTATCCTGCCATATTGCCGAATTGCTGTATGAGTTCTAGCAATCTTGGGGTGGAGTCTTTTGGGTATTCTACATACAGTATTATGTCATCTGTGGAGAGGGAGAGTTTGACTTCTTCTTTGCCAATTTGAATACCTTTTTGAAATTTACTTTTTTTGTAGTAAAATATGCATAACAAAGTTTACCACCTTGATCATTTATAAGTACCCAGAAGGGTGGCATGAAGTACATACACGCTGCTGTACAACCACCACCACCATCTCCAGATTGCCCTCTTCTCTGATACATTTGCAACTTGCTGTGAACAATTCTTTAAAAAGGAAAGACAAGAAAGGAAAAACCAAAGCCATAAAAGCCATAAGCAGAACATACCTCAGAGATTCCAGCAAGCAGTTTGGGTGTCTTAATGCTTCACACACCATCATCAGATCTTCATCCTTTAGGTGAGTGCTTTCCAAGTTAAGGCATTTAATATTGCGGTTGGTGATGAGAGTCATCCAGAGATGACGAAGACCCAGGGTAACCTGTGCACCTTTAAATCTACACAAGAGAAAGCAGAAAATATGCATGAGACAGAGGTGATAGCTGTATCCCAGTTTTTTCTTTTCCCCTCTTCTCCCATCCCAAATCTCTTATTTTCACTATTTGCATTTATTTAAAGATTTTTAAAAATTTTTATTTATTTATGATAGTCATACAGAGAGAGAGAGAGAGAGAGAGAGAGAGAGAGGCAGGGACATAGGCAGAGGGAGAAGCAGGCTCCATGCACCAGGAGCCCGACGTGGGATTTGATCCCGGGTCTCCAGGATCGCGCCCTGGGCCAAAGGCAGGCGTCAAACCGCTGCACCACCCAGGGATCCCCCATTTATTTAAAGATTTTTAAAAATTTTGAAAGTGATCTTTACACCCAACATGGGGCTCAAACCCATGACCCCGAGATCAAGAGTTGCATGCTCCACCAACTGAGCCAGCCAGGCACTCTACAGTTATTTAATTTTAAAGCAACAAATACTTGAGCATCTATGATGCATCAGGCACTGGAAATAGTATTAAGTGACACTGATGCTTCATATTCTCATGGAGCCTGATCTTATGGGGAGACACTTAAAGAGCTGAATAAGAGAGTTATGCTGGAGAATGAAATATGGTCAGTCCATTAAGAACAGAGCTATAGGGGCACCTGGCTGGCTCATTCTGAAGAGCATGAAACTTTTTAAAAATATATTTATTTATTCATGAGGGACACAGAGAGAGAGAGGCAGAGACATGGGCAGAAGGAGAAGCAGGCTCCCTGTGGGAAGCCTGATGCAGGACTCCATCCCAGGATCCAGGGATCATGGCCTAAGCCAAAGACAGATACTCAACCACTGAGCCACCCAGATGCCCCAGGCATGCAACTCTTGATCTCAGGGGTCATGAGTTTGAGCCCCATGCTGAGTGTAGAGATTACTTAAAAAAAAATAACAGAACTATAAACAGATGTGGTTAAGTTCAGGCTGAAGAAAGTCAAATGTCAGAAGACTGTGTATAATGTAACACCACTTGGATGGAAAAAAAAGTTATTTGCCAATATATAGATATAATGGCATGGAAAGTTTAGGAGATGTGAAAGCTAATTAGGGAAATAGGAAGTTTAGGAAGTTGAAGAGGCATTAGAGAATTTACTTAAAACCCTTACAATGTCCGAATCTTGTGACCATTATGATGCCTTACTGCTGTATTACGATATAGTGATGACACAGACTCAGTTTCCTCACTGTGTAGCAGGAGCTGAGAGCAGGGACAGCTGATGGGAAGGGGGGTTCCTGGGGGGAAATGCTAAGGTAAAGCCAACAGAGGGGTTTGGGGCAGGACGGAGGAGAACAGAACATTGCAAAGACTCTGGCCTTGCCAGGCTCCCTGGCACGGTGCAGCTTATGAAAACTACTTAGGAGATGGAAGTGGCAAGAAAGGGAAGATGTTTGCATGGAGAAGTTGACTTGCCCTAGTCTTGGGTGTCACATGTGCTTCTCTCTTGGTCTTGTAGGAAAGAGTCCAGAATAGAAGCTTTGTCTGCAGAACTAGCCCTTCATCTACTCCTGAGGTCTCTCACAGACCCAGGCACCTACTGTGAATTCAAATATTTGTTACGTTAATGAACCAGAAAGCATTAAGAACTGATTTAAAGCCAAAGTCTAGCACTTTGATCTTGCAATGGCTTCATGCTCTACCCATTTGCCTGTAATGAGCCCCCCTTACCTTTGCCCCTACTAGCACTCCTATTCATCCTTCAATACCCAGAGTAAAACCCTGCTAGCACTCCTATTCATCCTTCAATACCTAGAGTAAATGAACCCACCTCAATAATCCCTTCACAGGGTCTTTGGTTACTCCCTATTGCATGCTTTTGGGAATTTATCTCCTGTATCTTCCACAGCACTTATCCCCTCTGATTCCAAATGCTTAGATGGATATTTTCTCATAGGTAGGAGAGGAGCGTGGTAACATAGCCATGCAAAGGGGCATGTACCAGGGCAGCCTTACATCAGATTCTGTATTTTACAGGTTGGCTGTCTCAGCTTGATGCAGAGGGTCTTCATGGCCCATTCATTCAGGATGCTGCCACTCAGGTCGAGCTGCTGCAGACTCGGGTGGGTGCTAAGCACTAAGCAGAGACTTTCCCACCACTCATCAGCAAGGGTCTTAATCGGCATCCTATATTGGAGAAGGAAAAACACTTCCACAGGATGGAGTTTAACAGAAGCAACTGCCGTAGCAGTGTCAGAAGAGAAAAATAAGTCTATTATGGCAAGATAGGGATGGCTTTAGAGGTTCTCCAGACAATTTAATATTGTCGCTTTGTGCTGGGACTGTGCACTCTCACACCCACCTTGTCTCCTGAATATTTTTTTTTATGCCAGGGGGAATGTATGAAGATGATATAGAGCCACCAGCTCTTGGATCAGGTTTGCCTTGCAATTCTAGCTCTCCCTTGAATGTAAAATGGTGCAGCCACTATAGAAAACAGTATGGAAGTTCCTCAAAAAATTAAAAATAGGGCTAACCACAGGATCTAATAATTGCATTTATACAAAAGAACTGAAATCAGGATCCTGAAGAGATGTGTGCACTGTCATTCACAACAGCCAAGATATGGAAACAACCTAAGTGTCCACTGATGGCTAAAGCATGAATAAGGAAAATGTGACACACACATGTCAGCAAATATTACTCAGCTTTCTTTTTAAAAAGATTTTATTTATTTATTCATGAGACACACACACACACACACACACACGGAGGCAAAGACACAGAGGGAGAAACAGGCTCCATGCAGGGAGCCTGACATGGGACTCGATCCTGGGTCTCCAGGATCACACCCTGGGATGAAGGCAGCACTAAACCACTGAGCCACCCGGGCTGCCCATACTCAGCTTTAAAAAATAAGGAAATCCTGCCATTTGAAACAGCATGAATGAACCTAAAGGACATTATACTAAGTGAAATAAGCCAGTAACACGAAGACGCATATGATCTCACAGAATCTAAAACAGGCCAACTCATGGAGGCAGAAGACAGTGGTTTGCCCGTGGCTGGGAAGCAGGAAAGCAGCAATGTTGGTCAAAGGGTACAGAGTTTCAGTTACTCAAGATGGATATCTAATGTACAGCAATGTGATTGCAGTTAACAATCCTGTATCATATATTTATGATTTGCTAGAAGGATAGGTCTTAAGTACTAGCAACACACACGAAAATGTGTGTGAGGTGTAGGTGAGGTGATGGATATGCTAATTAGCTTAATCGTGGGGATTGTTTTTACCAAGTTGTACATCTTAAATACGTAGTTTTTATTTGATTATAACTCCATAAAGACGGGAAGAAAAAAGAATAAAATGACAGAGGTAAAGGACTCACCCTTGGGGAGCTAGGGGATGTGCCTCAGTGAATTCATCCTTTGAGAAGCTTTCACAGACATCCATCCGAATTTTCCGCAAATACTGGCAACGCTGAAGGCAGAAAGAGGACACCATCAAGTCCATACGCCGGTTTATTGGAAGCCACACTTCCTGGAAGCTGTTCAATGCCAAGAGAACAAATTCATCATCCTGAGTCTCAAAAAGACAGTGGAAGGCATCTAGGGAGTCTGGTGGGGTGGCAGTGCTGGCCTGCTGACCCAGTAAAGAGATCCAGCACAGAAGCCCCTGCTTCATCACCAGGGGGACAGGACATCCAAGCAGGACCTCTAGGGCTCCCATCACCTCTTTGCTCATGAGGCCAAACAAGAAACGCTTCATCTGGAACAAGTGGGCATTGGAGCTGATCTGTTTGAGCTCCACCAAACTCCTCATGTTCTCCATGAACACAGGGTAGGGATCCCACTCCGTTTCTAGTCCTTCTAGAATATAGTACAGGGCAGCACAGAAGTCTTGGAGGCTGACATGCAGGAACGTGTAGCACCTTTCATGGCTGCCATCTTGGAGGAGGATGTTTGTCTGAAACAGAGCAGAGAGCTCCGACTTCCTGAGCCTGTGAACACTCAGGTCATCTCTGTAAAACACAAACTTCCTATTCCACACTCCCCGCATAGCCATTAGGCACAGGTTCTTCAAGATGGCCCTCTCTTCCTGGTTGAGACAGCGCCGGGATGCATCTCGTGGAGTGAGCTGATGGAACACAAAAGTGGCATACAAGCCCGTGAGAGTTTGGCAGGTAGGGGGAAGGCTCTTTCCTGATGCCTCCTGCAGATTCAGAGCCTCACAGATGAGTGACCCCAAGATGGGAGCCTGGCACTCCTCAAATAGCAGATGGTTGTCTACCACTGAATGCAAGACTTGTGTCTTTAGATGCTCATTCTTTGTGTGCTGACAAAGCAACTGAATCCTTTTCTCCACTGAGATGCCCCTGACTAATAGGTAACGGGGGGATGTGAGCATGGATTTTAACTTCTCTATGCCCGTGTCTCTGACAGTGATCATCAGGGAGGACTCCGGGAGCAGGACTTTCTTCAGCAGACTATGCATCAGAACAGATGTGGGTTGTTTGTCTGTCCAGTCTTCACAGAGATTCGGGTCATTGTCTTTGAAGGCAAAGTCCAGGTCATCAAAGCCATCAACAACAAACAAGAGCCTTTCTGGTTGGGACATGATATCCATCATTGGGACCTGGTAGTCTGGCCATTCCCTGGAAATCAACTCTGCAAAACTGCCCTCCTTCATGCAATGCATTTCTCTGGCACCGAGGAAGAAGACATAGGAAAACATGCCCTGGTAGAGTTTACCCTGTGCCCAGGACAGCAGGACCCTTCTGGCCAAATCTGATTTCCCAATTCCTGATTTTCCGTGCAAAACCACAGTGCGAGGCTGGAAGCCCCTCTGGTCTGGATTAAAAGCACCAAGCAATGTTTGCATTTCTGGATAGTTTGAGGCAAAGTTTTCAGAACCATGGTATTCATCTAACTTTGTAGCAAATTTTGTCATCACATAGTCCTTGTAGTTCCATGTGTTACCTCCACGGCCCAAGTTGGACAGGGGAAGGGAGAAGAAAAACAGGAGACAATGTTTGAAGAAAGTCTGGAATTTAGGGAAAAAAACCCAAACAGAACAAACCCCAAATCCTGGATGTAGAATCAGAGGATCCTAAGTCAGACAGGCTACCCACATGGTTCTTTTGTTCCTTCCTAGCAATGTACTGATAACAAGTTCCATCCTTCAAAGGTCACTTCCGCAATGCTTATGAATATCCTACAAAATAAGTATTTGTCACTTTAGCCTGATCTTTATTCTCAGCATTTACTACCTACTTGACACATTACATTTTTTTTGGCTTACTATCCTACTCCCCTCAGTAGACTATGCAGGGACTTTGTTATTTACTGTCATGTCTTCATTATTTATGATAATGCCTGGCACTCTGTGGACACTCCAGTATTTGTTAAATGAATAATATATAACAAACACTCCTATGTGGTCTCTGAAAGACAGATAGGCTTAGGGAAGCTGAGAATGTGTGCACTGTGGCCCTGAATTCTAGGCTTGCAGGACAGGTGGGCATCTCTAGGCTGCTGTGGAGAAACACCTCCAGTCATGGGGAATCCAGCTCTGCATAAAAAGGCAATCCTGGCCTTTTAAGTCAGCCAGATCCTACTTGAAATTCCAAGTTCTACTGTACAGGGTCAGTTGAGCCTCAGTTTCCCTGTCTCTGAGATGGGATTAACATCATATCTTAAAGTGTTGCAATAAACCTTTAAGGGAGAATGTGCCTTCAAAATTCATTAGCATGGGGCCTAGCAAAAATGATCAATAGCCACTATCGTCATTACAAACCATAATTCTTTCACATTTTAATCATAGCACTTGTCATAAACAGTAATTCTTTTATGCATATTATTGTCTAGTTCCTAGATTGTGATTTAAGTCCTATGAAAGCACTTTACCTCCATACCTCCAGCCTCTCTTCAATAATCTCTGACATCTGCTAGGTACTCAATAATATGGGGGAAAAAAAAACCCAACCCTCCAATCCTGGGTCCTTACATTTGCTGGTAGTACTATTAATATATATATATTTTAAAAGTCAGCAAGATTCTCTTGTGTATAAGGCAATTGCTATCTGTACATAAAATCTCTACAGAGAAGTTCTAAATCTTAAACTCCATTATCCTGTATCAGAGACAGATATTAAGAGACATGTATCAAAACCACAGGAAGAAGATCTTGAGATATGAACAACTTCTTTTTGCTGAGCTCAAACCAATACATTACCCTCAAAGGACAGACTATGTTCCTGGGCTGTGGGTTTTCAGAGAGGTAAGGCAGCCCCAGAAAGGTAAGCCTGCAGTTGAATTCAGGTCTTCCTTGCCCACTTCTCCTCCCACGGACTCAAGTGTCACACCTGTGACCAAGAGTTTCAAATCTCTGTCTGTGGTGCTGACTTCTTTCCCAAGGTCCCAGGCTCATGTGTCAAACTCATCACCTTAACATGTCACAGGAACCTCAAATTCAATGCATCAAAAACTCATGTTTTACCTCCAACCAGAAACTCCTTCTTATACATTTCCTATAAGTGATAATTACAAAAGTTTCTCTTCATGAACTTCCTTTGAACTGATGTTTGCTTATTGCTTTCTCCATAAGCCTAATTTTAGCCCCATCTCGCCCTCAATGGTGGTTTGTTCATCTACAAAGTGGGGATATTAATACCTCCCCTATGAGACTGCTGTAGGATGCCACAGCATAGTTGTAAGATGTGGAGAACAGCACCTGGTCTGTGGCAATTATTCTTGAGAGGTCGTTAATACTGGCATTTATTATTACTCATCCCAAATGAAAATGGACAATTCTGGCAACCACTAGGTCTTCAAGCTTTTGTCCAGTGAAAGATTACATAACACACCTAAGGCTAACATAGGTTGGGTCGTAGAGGTAGAATAAAAGCCTAGCTTGAAAGGCACATAAATCACTGACTCTGGGCATCACCATCCTTCAGGTTGTCTAATTAGAAGGGCAGGAAGCATTCCTGAACCTTTTTCCCCCTCTGAAACCCCAAACACCAACTTGTATTAAATATCTCAGAAATCAAAGCACTAGGGATGCCTGGGTGGCTCAGTGGTTGAGCGTCTGCCTGCAGCTTAGGGTGAGATCCTGGAGTTCTTGGATCAAGTCCCACATCGAGCTCACTGCCTGGAGCCTGCTTCTCCTTCTGACTATGTCTCTACCTCTCTCTCTCTGTCTCTCATGAATAAATAAAATTTTTAAAAAATGAAATCAAAGCACTTCTGTCCATCAGCACTTCCTTGTACATGAATGTTCATAGTGGCATTATTCATGATAGCCAGAGAGCAGAGAGAGCCTAAATGTCCATTGTCTGATGCACAGATAAAGAAAATGTGGTCTATCTACACAATAGGATAGTAGAAATGAGCCAAGTGCTGGTATGCGCTACAACATGGATGAACATTATACTAAATGAAAGGAGCCAGTCATGAAAGGCCACATTTGTAGGATGCCATCTATCTATCATCTATCTATCATCTATCTATCATCCATATATAAAAGTCCAGATTAGGCCAATTTGTAGAGGCAGAAAGTCTATTAGTGGTTGCATAGGCTTGGGGAATTAGAGATGTAAAGTGATAATGGGTTTTGAATTTCTTTCAGGAAGAGAAAAATTTGGAATTTCTTATTTGGGAAGAGAATAAGAGAATGATGATAGTTGCATAACTATGTGAACATACAAAAAAACCCCCACTGTACACTTTAAAAGGGTGAGCTTTTTGGAACATGAATTATAGCTCAATAAAAAAGACACAAGTAATATTCCTCAGGAAAGCCTACTGTCACCTCCTTGACAGGCTGTTTGCCATGTCATATAATCATGGCACCTGGTATCTCATCTTCATTTTGTATTTTTAGTTAACATATAATTCTACATGGCCATATATAGATATTTTACCACTGTGTTCCCGTCACAGTTCTTTAAATGGTACGTATTCACGAAACAAAGGTTGACAGAATGGAGAAAAAAAGATCACCACTAGCCAAATAATTTTGAACAAAGTGCTTGACTACTCATCTCTATATTTAGTGCCTATCAAATGAGCTTGTGCTTGATGCCCAAGTTCACTGGAATCACAGGTCTTTGGAATTTATCTTCATACCCAGTGACTGTAGATGATCACAGTGAGCATACATGACTCTGTCCTTGGTGATGATTCTAGGAGCTCTTGGGGAAGAGGCTGATGCATCAGAGACAAATGTGGATTAGCAAAGGGGCAGTGGACTCCTCTGCCAGGCAAACTCCATAGACTGGTTTTCACCAAGTTCTATTCCAGGATGAAAAAAAAAACAAAGTGAATCAGTTTTCTTTACCTTGTTCTTTTGTCTCTGCTGCTCTGGCACCATCTTGTTCTATAGCTTGAGAAATTTCTGTAAAGAAGAGAGGGAAGAATAAACTCCCCCACTCATATAGGAGTATGTGAATCAGAGATGGTACAGACCCACATCTCAGGACCAGTTTGAAACATGGCAGTCGCTGGCTCAGCTAGAGAGATTAACTATAAAATGAGCACTTGATTCAAAAGTCAGAAGATATGAGGTTCTGGTCTCATTTTTGCTTTTAATTCTTTGGAGACCTTTAGGCAGTCATTAAAATGAGGGATAGAACGTGGTGGATAAGAACCAAGGGTCTGGAGTTAGACACAGGATTTAAGTGGGAATTCTGTCGCTTTCTGCTTGTGAGGTCTTAGTTAACTTGCTGAGTTTACAGGCTTCTGTATGTTCATCTATAAAACTGGGATAATGGTTCTTATGTTGTGGAGTTGCTTTGAAGATAAAATTGGGTGTTTTGGTAGAGAAACAGCACAGCCTCTGGTGTGTACAACTTATCAAGAATAACCATGGTGTCTGCTTATTAAAAATTAGTTCTCATTCATTTGGGGAATATAAATAATAGTGAAAGGGAATATAAGGGAAGGGAGAAGAAATGGGTAGAAAATATCAGAAAGGGAGACAGAACATAAAGACTCCTAACTCTGGGAAACGACCTAGGGGTGGTAGAAAGGGAGGAGGGCGGGGGGGTAGGTGTGAATGGGTGACAGAAACTGAAGGGGGCACTTGACGGGATGAGTACTGGGTGTTATCCTGTATGTTGGCAAATTGAACACCAATAAAAAAAGAAATTTATTATTAAAATAAATAAATAAATAAAAAATAAAAATTAGTTCCTTAACATGACTAAGTACATATTTGACTTAGGGGATGTGAGAATGATCTTATGGTATTTAAGGAATAGTCATAAGGTGGTGTTTGTTGCAAATTAAAAAAAATAATACAATAAATGAACAATAAATGAACAAAAATATAACAGAAAACGACTTAAGCATTTTGAAGCAAAGAAGTTATTAGATGTAAATTTCTAAAAGATCACTTTGGTTATTGTGTGGCAAATGGATTGCATATAAGCAGAGCAGAAACAGATAAGAGCTTCAAAGGTAATGATTCTTGCATACAGGATATGGATAGAAAAGCATAGAAATGGGTCATACTTTAGATGTAGAGCTATAGGATTTTGATTCATTGGATGGAAAGTAGAGAAAGAAAAAGTCTAAGTCAGATTAAAAAGGGACTAGGCTTTTGGAATGAATAACCCAGTGGATAACAGTGCCATTTACTGAAATAGAAAATATTGAAAACAGATATAGAAAACCAATAACACCAATAACACAAAAATGCATGGTCTCCTGGAACGCACATGTAACTTTCTCCAAGATGGGCCACAAGACATAATGTGAGGATTTAACAACATCCCAAAACTTCTGGCATACAGATAAAGCAGTGCTTAGTGTGTCTACACCCGTAGGGTTTGGGCATATTCTTTAGCCTCTGGATCTGTTTTGTTGCTGGACAATTGGAATTACAGTTACTACCACACAGGATCCTGATGAGATTTATGAGATTATTCTTTTTTTCTTTAATTCAATTACCCAACATATAGTATAGTACCCAGTGCTCATCACACCAGAGATTTAGGAGATTAAAGCAGATGGCACTATGCTTGACCCATAAGGTCTCTACAAGTGGTAATTCTTGTGTACAATGGTAATTTAGAGGAGTTTCCCCAATGTGGCAGGGTAAGACCCCTGCTGTTGTCAGTTTTGGTCCTACTACCAAGATTAGCCGGGCAGTGTCTTTATTTCATACCTTTGCTACATCCCTATTTAGTGATCTATAAATGCATAAGACATAATTGTATCCACGGAAAGATGATATATAGGACTACCCCGCTAAGCCCACATTTACATTAAAATTGGAACAATTTATAACTTCTGGTAGTATGAGACTGACTCATCAATTTCTCAGACTTTATTTTTTTGTATATTTTTTATTAGAGTTTGATTTACCAACATAAAGCATAACACCCAGTGTTCATCCTGTCAAGTGCCCCCCTCAGTGCCCGTCACCCAGTCACCCCATCTTCCCGCCCACCTCCCCTTCCACTACCCCTTGTTCGTTTCCCAGACTTAGGAGTCTCTCATGTTCTGTCACTCTCTCTGATATTTCCCACTCATTTTCTCTCCTTTCCCCTTTATTCCCTTTCACTATTTTTTATATTCCCCAAATGAATGAGACCATATAATATTTGTCCTTCTCCAATTGATTTACTTTACTCAGCATAATACCCTCCAGTTCTATCCACATTGAAGCAAATGGTGGGTATTTGTTGTTTCTAATGGCTGAGTAATATTCTATTGTATATATAGACCACATCTTTATCCATTCGTCTTTCGATGGACACCAAGGCTTCTTCCACAGTTTGGCTATTTCAGACTTTAGTTTTGAAATAGCCTGGAAAGTAGAGAAAGAAAATATCCTATCCACAGCCTGGACCAAGCTGCCCAACACAAAGTTGACCCTGATTCTTTTGAGGTATTAGACTTCATGGTCAATGCCCATGCCGGAAGATTAGCAATATACAAGCGGTAGCGTGAGTAACAGTGGGGAATGCATGCCGACTATGCAAACCTACATCTTTCCTTCTATGTTTTGGCTTCACTGCTTTGACCCCTTTTGTTGCTCTCCCTTTTCTTCCACTGAAGTATAAGTTTTAAGGTCTTGAAGATGCCCAAACTGAAGATGGGAACCCAAAGTTGTAAGAAAGCTTTAAGATCACAGAACTCTCTTGGACTTAGAATAAGAAAGACTGATTACTAGGTACTCAGAACCCATACAACCAGCTAACAACAGGATGCTAAACTAGAAAGAACACTGGATTATCAGGTGTCAAGTTCCAGTCCTGGACATGTCACTAACTAGTCCCATGTGGCTTTCAACACATCCATTTTTCCAACGCATTCACACTGACCTGGCCCTTCTTTCATGTTTGGTTCTTGGTCATTCTTCTTTGGTGTAGAATTTTCTGGTATTTCAGTCAGTGAATATTCTGCAAAAACAAGGAGAGGACATATTAGTCTCAATAAAGGCGTAACAGTTACTGAGACTAGGGATGAGAACATCTCCTGGCCAAATTACTGAGGGGAATCAAGAAAGCCTCAGGATCACACAGTTAATTCCATGACTAGCTGATAATGGAGAGAGTAGAGTCAGATCCTCCAGTACCATCAGTACAGAGAAGCAGCAAAGATTTGTCATAAAGTGTGCTTGGAGCTTGAACTGGTAAATTCTAGTCCCGTTTTTGCTATATGACCTTGGGTAATTCACATGACGAGGCAGTATATTACAGTTATCAGGAGTTCATTTTCAAGAGTCATTCTCAGTGCCTTTCTTGGAACTTCAACTAGTTAAGTACTCACTAGAGGCCTGTGAATTATCCAAATAGAGGTGTTCAACTCATGAGTTCTAACACTAATCATTCTTTCTCTCGTCTAGTTGTTGCAAAACATTTCTTCCTGTATTTCCTGGGGTGAGATAGTAGAACCTCATCCACCCAGTTTTTCATGCCAGAATCACGGGCGCCATCGCTGATGGTCTATCCTCTCTCTGCATTAAGTCCTATAAAACTGTTGTGTCTGCTTTTGAAACCTATTCCAATTACATTTCTAATGGCCACTGCCACCCTGGCCCAAGACACCTCTATTTCTCCGTGGGATACTAGAATGGCTTCATAGCTTGTCTTTTCACTTCTACTCAAGACCCTTTCTGGACCACACAGCACTTCAGCAACAATGCTGAAATGCCAACTAGATTATTTTTATCCCCCACCCCTTTTTAAATGAATTGTTTATCCTTTTCTATTAAAGTTATTAAGATTCTGTGTTGTTGGCTTTGTAGTCCCCCCCCCCCAAAAAAAAATCTCTTGACTTGTTCCCTCCTGTTCTCCATGGTCTAACCATACTCTCTGCTAAAAGCCTTCATAAAGCTATTTCTGCTGCTCATCATGTTATTCTCTACCATGTCCAGTTAGCATGGCTAGCTTCTTTGTTTAATATTTGTTTGATTGAACTTCACTTCTTCTAGAAAGGGAGTCTAGTCTTCACTCTGGTCTGGAATAGGGACCACTTAAAGAGGAAATTGTTTATCTACACCATTTAAAAAGAAAATTGCCATCAATCCCTCTTCCCTTCTGCACTGGGAGCTAGAAATCTTTGGTACATTACCCATGAAAATGTAAATATATGTTAAATAGTGAATCTCATCTTTGTCACCCACTAGCTCATGAACTTGGTTAAGTTTTATAACTTGGTAGAGCCTCTGTTTTAGTTCTGCCGTAGGGAACCTATTTCATTGGCTGGGTTTGGACTTCATTGCAGCAGTTTCAACATAGTACCTCGCCTAGAGTACTGACTCAGTAAATATCAGCTATCATTTTAATTTTATAACCCTCATTTCCTGTGAGTAATATCAACATGTTCCCCATACAGGTTTTTTTTTTTTTTTTTTTTTTTTAAAAAAAAAGCTCAGAAGAGATGGCTTCTCTTATGGTCCCTTGCAGCTGTAGATGCTGAGTTACATCTAGGAATGTCATACCTGTAGTCTTTGGGGCCAGTCTGACTGCTCACCCTTGGGACTCTAAATTTTCTGTCCACAGTTGAACAGGAGAATTTCTCCTGATAAAAGAGAGCTATTTTCCCCACACTACCTTTCTCCTACTTACCCTAAGCTCATCACATACCCAATTTGATCTGAGTACATTGCTATAATAGGGACACCGGCAGTCTGACAAGATCAGTCTTTTTGGGGGGGGGGCTGCCTATTTTTATTTCCTTTAAGACCACCTCCTTGCAATTTCCAGAGAGAAAATACAAAACAAGAAACAGACTTCGGGGGATCCCTGGGTGGCGCAGCGGTTTGGCGCCTGCCTTTGGCCCAGGGCGCAATCCTAGAGACCCAGGATTGAATCCCACGTGGGGCTCCCGGTGCATGGAGCCTGCTTCTCCCTCTGCCTGTGTCTCTGCCTCTCTCTCTCTCTCTCTCTCTCTATCATAAATAAATAAAAAAAATTTTTAAAAAAGAAACAGACTTCATTTCAAATACATAAACAATGTGCTGGAGTTTAAAGCATTACTGATAACATTGTTACAGAAGAATGTCAGCTTACTCCAGGGTACTTCAGTATTCCTGAGTAATAAACAGGATTTCTCTTTTCCTCCCACTAGGATGTTCTCAGGTGTAAGTCACTGCTCCTGCTCTTTGACATATTTTCCATGTAGAAGATATGGAGCCTGGAAATCATGCTGACAGTTGGAGTAGGCCATTCCCAATCCCATGCCAGAACCAAAGGCTAATGGCCACATTCTTCTTTAAAGAAGGTAAGTGAGAAAACAAGTCCTAATCCAAAACCAGTGCCTATCTTCATGACTGCATCCGCCATGCACCAGTCCCACTTCCTGCCGAGCTCTGAATCGACATGTTCCCCACCCGCGGCTCTTACTTCCCCAGGTCAGTCTTTAGAAGGGTTCCTTGAGCTGGGGTGAGAAATATGGGAGACACCCACCATACAACCACCATAGTATTCTCAATAAACGAATGAAGTTTTGTTAACCACTTTATATACATTATTTTACTGAACCTCTGCAACAGCACAGGTAAGCATCACAGTTACTGTTCTAAGATATGGATCCGAGGGTCAGAGTAAAAAGGGATTTGCCCAAAGTCACACATAGAACAAGTTGAAGTCCAGAGCTCAAGCTTAGCACTTATGACTCCAAATTCTGTCTGCAAACTTCAATGAAATTTTGTCCAGGTAGAGGGTCCATCTACTCATTTCTTCTCCTTCACTGTTCCACAGGCTGGAGACCACTCTAATTTCCAGCCAGGAAGGAAAACAAACAAGTGACTTCTCACATTTCAGACTCATGCCATGGAAGTGGACCCAACTAGGGAACAAGGATAACTTCCCCACATTCCCATGTAAACTTGAAGTCACCTCCCTTCTTTCCCACCCCCATATTTGCCCCCAATCTTACTCACTTTTCATTTCTTTCCTTGCCTTCTCAGAGAGCGTGGACAGGTTCATCTCTTCAAAGATGTGAATGGTTATTTTCCAGGCAAGAGATTCTTTATAATGCTCATGCAAGAGGGAGGCTAGATGTTCCACATTGGCGTTGCTCACTTCAACCCATGGAAAGGAGCACACTGCCAATTCTGAAGCTTTTTCCATGAGCAATTCCTTAAATGTCTGAAACTCTTCCTTGCTTAGCTGCTTGAAACACCACTGCAGTCCGTAGTTGGAAAAACAGGGTAATTTGGCTTCTCTCATCTTAGTACAAGGCTGAGGGCTCGAGTTTTGATGGAAGAGTGGATTCTTTAAAATATGGAGCAAATGGTGCCTGTGAAAGAATAAGGGCATCTGCTCTTTGCTCCTTTGACCCACACACTGGTTCCTGGTAATTAGTTCCTCTCTGTCCCTCCACCTGCTGTTTTCTACATGTAATTTTAAGGGAGGGGTTGCTAAGATTATTTCAATTTACTGTGTGAGAGAGGTTAAAGAAATTGAAGATTGTAAAATACATGGAAGGAAACTCAGAAGGGCTCTGTGCTGGTGGAAGAGGGGGACATAGAGATGCCATTGTGACAATTTAGATTTCTTGAGTATTTCAAACACTGCTTTCAGAGATGAAGTGGCCTACATGGGCACAAGCTTTTCCTCAGTATACAGGAGATAGGTTATCACAAATGCCCGATTTATGGGAAGTGCCTCTCAAAAACAGTTCAGAGGTAGCACCCCTCAGACCATTATCATGAATTGACCAGCTGCCTAGAGAAGCTAATACAGGTTTTCCCCTCTTGCATTCTCCAATTTTCCCTTTATATCCCAGAGAGAGTTCTGCTACGATGAATTGCTAATGATAATATTGTGGCAGAGGGCAGCTAATGGACTTGACTAGATCTGTATATTCGTGTGCCAAGTCTGAAGGGTCAGCTGGCACAGAGGAAGCATCTAAGGAAGTAGGACTCAGGGTGCCTGGGTGGCTCAGTCAGTGAAGCATCTGCCTTCAGCTCCTGGGATCAAGTGTGCATCGGGCTCCTTGCTCAGTGGGGAGCCTACTTATTCCTTTCCTTCTGTCAGCCACTCTCCCTGCTTGTGATGGCAAATAAAATCTTAAGAAAGAAAGAAAGCAGAACTCACAGAAGCAGAGTAGAGAGGTGGTTGCCAGGAGCTGGGTGTGGGGGAAATGTGGTGGTTTGCAGAGGGCAAACTTCCAGCTACAGGGTGAATAAGTCCTGGGGAATCTAATGCACATCATGGTAATGATAGATACCAGTGCTGTATTGTAGAATAGAAATTTGCTGAGATTAGATCTTAAATGTTCTCACCACACACAGGTGATGGATAGGTTAATCAGTTTGATTTTGGTGATTATTGTACAATGTATACTGTATTAAAACATTAGATAACTTAGATATATAATTTTAATTTGTTCATATCTCCATAAAGATGAGGAAGAGTCCATGTAGGTAATTAGATGTTAAGAGTGTGATTACTTGGGGGATCCCTGGGTGGCTCGGCGGTTTAGCGCCTGCCTTCGGCCCAGGGCATGATCCTGGAGTCCCAGGATCAAGTCCCACATCGGGATCCCTGCATGGAACCTGCTTCTCCCTCTGCCTGTGTCTCTGTACCCCTCTCTCTTGCTGTCTCTCATGAATAAAATATTTTTTTAAAAAAGTGTATACTTCTGTGATTATGAGTACAGGCTCCCAGATGAAGTGAGAGCTCCAACTTTAATTTCTGCTTCCATGACATTCATGAGGTGTCTCCTGGGGCAAGTAACAGCCTCAGAGTGGTTACTGTCTCCCCTGGAAGATAGGAATTGGTACCCATATTCCTGGGTGTTTCTGTGAAGTGACACAAGTGGGGAGTCAGCATAAGGACCAGCCAAGAGCATGCGCTGAAATCCTGAGTACCATCTGCTCTAATTATCCCATGCTGGGAACAAGACGTCCCCAACAAAGTAGTATATGTTAACAACTGCTCAGGGCAGTTAGATTTAGGATTTAATTGTTTATTTGTGCATGTGAGTGAGGCTAAAATAGCTTTATCCTTTGGTAATTTCAGAATGTCTAGAGATTAGGACATAGGACACTTAAGGCTACTCTAATCCAGTCTTTGGAATTCCTGATTTTGTCAAATGAGGCAAGATTTCTATTAACCTACTTACCTTCTGGGGAAAATTTTTTTTTGTGCTACTATGTTTGTTATTCACACAATTAAAACCTTTATAAGAGTGATTAGTAATCACTCCCTTTCCTAGTCTGGAACAGAAACCTTAGTTCTATAGACAGAATAAATGCCTACAGTTTGTTTTAAATTTTAATTTCAGTATAGTTAAGTTTCTGCACAGCAAAGGAAACAATCAGCAAAACTAAAAGACTAACCTAGGAATGGAGAAGATATTTGAAAACGACATCAGATAAAGGGTTAGTATCCAAAATATATAAAGAACTGATACAACTCAACACAAAAAAATTCCAAATAATCCAATTAAAAAATGGCAGAAGACCTGAACAGACATTTCTCCAAAGACATATGGGTGGCCAACAGATGCCCAATATCCTACAGTTTTTACTAAGGAAGTTTCATTTGTGTTTGTACCACTCTTCGCATATCTGAGCAACCTCAGGTTTGAAATATTTGTAGCATCTCTTTACACTGTAATCAATTTTTACCAGTATTTTGTGGCATGAGGAAAACACTCCTTTATTTGGGGAAATCAACTATCATCCCCTAGTAGAAAGGCTTTATTCTATAAAGGGGTGAGCATGAGTAGTGAGAATTAGGATTTGGAAAAAGGATAAAAAACCCACCACACACATGCACTCGAAGACAGATTCTATTTAGGGCAGAGTAGAGACAAAGAGCCAAACATAGGTGAACGAAGCTCAATCCTGATGAAACTGAGCGATAATGTTAGTTTAACAACAGAGTTCCACATTCCCAGAAAAATTAAGCAATTAAGCAGCAAAAATCACATGGTCTCGTAAATGCATAAGTAGTATGAAGACACACTTTGCAAACTAGAACTAGACATCCTTCAAACTATTTTCTGCTAGTAAAAGCTCCAGCAAATATTATTGGTGAAACCTAAAAAGTCAGAGCAGAAGTCAGCAGACTTTCTGCAAAGGGCTGGCTCTTTTTGGCTTTGTGGGCCATTAGCTCTCGGTCTCAATCACTCAGTTTGGCTGCCATTGACGATAGATAAGTGGGAAAGCTGTTTCCAATAAAACAGGTGATGGGCTGGATTTGGCTCTCAGGTGGCATGCAGTTCACTGATTCCCAGGGAGGGAGATTGAGCATTTCTCCTCAGTTTTCTACCCTCCCCTAGCATTTACTATATTCTCCTTTCTTTATCCAATTGCTTTGCTACGGAAGTATAAAAGTGGCAAAGAAAGGTAAAATAGTAACCTTTGCAGGTGGGTTGAAAAACCACCATAAATCATATCATTGAATTGAGTTGGTATTCAATCCGAGATATAAATCCCCACCCTAATCCTATTTTTAGTGTATGTGCTATTGAAGGAGCACTAGAACCTCATCCTAATCTTAATAGCCAGTCAGGAAACAATGAACCATCAGATTAGCTACAGAGATAAAAACGAGTATTATTTAGGAAAGTGAAGTGTCTGTTTTGAAAGCTTTAGCATGTTCATGATAAAACCCTTGATGGGAAAAGACAGACTGTATATTTTCAGAATACCACTTCTGAAAGTCATCAATATATCACCCCAGAAGTTCTGATATATTTATGGTAATAGACACTCATTAAAGTTCTTAGAAGCAGCTAAAAATGGATAAGAACATTTTTGGGGAAAATTACTTCATTGATGTCTCAGCTAGGTGGGGACCTCCATGAGAGGTTATGGTTTCCTAAGGTCTAAGACAGTACAAGTTATGCTACATCTTAAAATGTATAGGTTTGTGAATTCCTAAAACAAAATAATTTGCAGATGGAACAGAAGTTCTTAAGAGTAAAAATAAGACAAATAAGATGACAAAAATTCATTCAACTCACTTACCTCCCTACCCACCCCCCACCAAAAAGCCACTTGGTTATTTTAAATTCAGTTAGCCAACATATTAGTTTCAGATGTAGTTTTCAATAATTCATCAATTACCTATGACACTCAGTGAAAAAAGCCATTTTAAAGCTCATCTAAGAAATGAACTGGTATAAATAAATATGAAACACATGACAAAGAAACCATTGTCATGTGTTTCTATAGAGAGTGCTCTCTGGTCAGTGGAAATGATCAATAGCTCAATTTATTAAAAATGAGCAAAGGATATGAATAGCTTAAAAAACTGGATATGGCTTTTAAATGTACTTGAAATCAATGGTATAATATGATCAATAAAAATTTCAATGTTGTCCCATGTTTGACGTTATGGCAGTGCCCATAATGTTTCATCATTGCACTGCTTCCATACAGTGTAGGAAAAAGGTACTCCTACATTTTTGGTGGAAGTATAAACTTGAGCCATCTCTCTGGGGGGACAATTTGGCAAGATCTGTGCATTTTTTTAGATTTTTATTTTTTAAATGCAAATGTTAGTAGACAAAGGCTTGTAACAGCAAGACCAAAGACCACTGATCCATAACAGGTGGGTTAATTTAAGCAATTAAGCTTTCTGCATCCTTAAAAATGCTCAATCAGCACAAAATGGTGCCCTGGTCTGTAGGACATTAACACAATCCACACACAGGATTTTGGGGGATGAGCAGAAAGTGCCTTGTGCTGGGGAGGGTAATCTCACCGGGTCATGGGAAGTGTTAGGAATTAGGTGGACAGTTTGGTAGTCAGGGCCAGGGTTCCCCAACAAGTAAATGTGGGATTCAGGACAGCTAAAACAGCACTGACATCCTGTTTTGCAGCTTAGACAGGACCTCACTAACATGGCTTTATAGCCTTTGCAAAAATGACTTCTTGCAAAATGTCCTAAATTAAGACAAGTCAACCACAAAGCATTTGTCACTATCATGGGGAAGGAGCACTTAAGACATAAGCCCCCAGAGGTCAGCCAAAACTGACCATCAGCTGACATGATACTCTACATAGAAAACCCAAAAGCCTCCACCCCAAGATTACTAGAACTCATACAGCAATTTGGCAGCGTGGCAGGATACAAAAATCAATGCCCAGAAGTCAGTGGTATTTATATACACTAACAATGAGACTGAAGAAAGAGAAATTAAGGAGTCAATGCCATTTACAATTGCACCCAAAAGCATAAGATACCTAGGAATAAACCTAACCAAAGAGGTAAAGGATCTATACCCTAAAAACTACAGAACACTTCTGAAAGAGATTGAGGAAGACACAAAGAGATGGAAAAATATTCCATGCTCACGGATTGGAAGAATTAACATTGTGAAAATGTCCATGCTACCCAGGGCAATTTACACGTTTAATGCAATCCCTATCAAAATACTATGGACTTTCTTCAGAGAGTTAGAACAAATCGTTTTAAGATTTGTGTGGAATCAGAAAAGACTCCGAATAGCCAGGGGAATTTTAAAAAAGAAAACCATAGCTGGGGGCATCACAATGCCAGATTTCAGGTTGTACTACAAAGCTGTGGTCATCAAAACAGTGTGGTACTGGCACAAAAACAGACACATAGATCAGTGGAACAGAATAGAGAATCCAGAAGTGGACCCTCAACTTTATGGTCAACTAATATTCGATAAAGGAGGAAAGACTATCCACTGGAAGACAGTCTCTTCAATAAATGGTGCTGGGAAAATTGGACATCCACATGCAGAAGAATGAAACTAGACCACTCTTACACCATACACAAAGATAAACTCAAAATGGATGAAACATCTAAATGTGAGACAAGATTCCATCAAAATCCTAGAGGAGAACACAGGCAACACCCTTTTTGAACTCGGCCACAGTAACTTCTTGCAAGATACATCCACGAAGGCAAAAGAAACAAAAGCAAAAATGAACTATTGGGACTTCATCAAGATAAGAAGCTTTTGCACAGCAAAGGATACAGTCAACAAAACCAAAAGACAACCTACAGAATGGGAGAAGATATTTGCAAATGACGTATCAGATAAAGGGCTAGTTTCCAAGATCTATAAAGAACTTATTAAACTCAACAGCAAAGAAACAAACAATCCAATCATGAAATGGGCCAAAGACATGAACAGAAATCTCACAGAGGAAGACATAGACATGGCCAACATGCATATGAGAAAATGCTCTGCATCACTTGCCATCAGGGAAATACAAATCAAAACCACAATGAGATACCACCTCACACCCGTGAGAATGGGGAAAATTAACAAGGCAGGAAACCACAAATGTTATGTTAGAGAGGATGCGGAGAAAAGGGAACCCTCTTACACTGTTGGTGGGAATGTGAACTGGTGCAGCCACTCTGGAGAACTGTGTGGAGGTTCCTCAAAGAGTTAAAAATAGACCTGCCCTACGACCCAGTAATTGCACTGCTGGGGATTTACCCCAAAGATACAGATGCAATGAAACGCCAGGACACCTGCATCCCAATGTTTATAGCAGCAATGTCCACAATAGCCAAACTGTGGAAGCAGCCTCAATGTCCATCGAAAGATGAATGGATAAAGAAGATGTGGTTTATGTATACAATGGAATATTACGCAGCCATTAGAAATGACAAATACCCACCATTTGCTTCAACGTGGATGGAACTGGAGGGTATCATGCTGAGTGAAGTAAGCCAGTCGGAGAAGGACAAACATTATATGTTCTCATTCATTTGGGGAATATAAATAATAGTGAAAGGGAATATAAGGGAAGGGAGAAGAAGTGTGTGGGAAATATCAGAAAGGGAGACAGAACATAAAGACTCCTAACTCTGGGAAACGGACTAGGGGTGGTGGAAGGAGAGGAGGGCCGGGGGGGTGGGGGTGAATGGGTGACGGGCACTGAAGGGGGCACTTGACGGAATGAGCACTGTATGTTGGCAAATTGAACACCAATAAAAATAAATTATTTAAAAAAAAGACCATCAGCATGTAGACAGTAACCTAATAGGTAGATACGTCACTAAAGCTCTGATTGACATGACTCACCACAGCCTGATTGCTAAGATAGTTCTGCAAAAAAGCTTATTAAAAAACCCTAAACCTGTCACTTTATGCCTTCTCATACGGTTTGCATTTTCAAAATACTACCACCATTAGAAATAATTTTAGAAAAAAAAAGAATTTTATTTTATTTTTTTTTTTAATTTTTATTTATTTATGATAGTCACACAGAGAGAGAGAGAGAGAGGCAGAGACATAGGCAGAAGGAGAAGCAGGCTCCATGCCCCGGAGCCCGACGTGGGATTCGATCCCGGGTCTCCAGGATCGCGCCCTGGGCCAAAGGCAGGCGCCAAACCGCTGCGCCACCCAGGGATCCCAAAAAAAAGAATTTTAGAAGCTAGTAGAAATGTATTTTAACAACACAGTTCTTACCATAACCCATCTATGAAGGGCCAAAAAAGAAAAAAAAAAAAAAAAAAAAACGACTAGGGAGAGAGTGAGCCAGGTAAACATTACTGACAATGGGAGAAGTTTATGTGATTACTTTAAAGAACATCCACTTTTCTGCACATTCGTATATAATATTTATGAAGAATACTGACCATATTGGTGGAAAAAGGGAAAAATACTTATTTCTAAGAATATGCTAAAGAGGTTACATCCTGGGGTGCCTGCATGGCTCAGTCGGTTAAGTGTCTGCCTTTGATTTCAGGTCACGATCCTAGGGTCCTCGGATGGAGCCTCTCCCCCCGGCTTCTTGGGGCTCCAGGCTCAGTGAGGAGTTGCTTCTCCCTGCCCCTCCTTCCTGCTCAGGGGTGATCTCTCAAATAGATAAATCCTTAAAAAAAAGTTACATCCTAACCACAGAGAAATTGCAATTTTAAACAAAAAATTCCTAGTTTTCCCTCCCAACATAAAACAACCTGGATACATAGGGATTGAAAACCAAACAAAATAACCCCCCACCCCAAATCTCCCAACTGTTTGGTTAAATGATTAAATGAATATGGGAAGCTCAATGAAAAGAGAATGAACTTCAGATTGCCATACTTGAACACTGATACAGACACAATTTGAATTCAACATTTGCTATATGGCACAAAGCAATCACTAGAGGGATTAGATAAACAAGAGAATCAAGGTTGTAAAAAACATCCACAAAAATCACAGTGGTCTCAGGAAGATTATCTTTAGGATGAGATGACTGACAAAGTTTATATGTTCAGAGCAAAGAGTAAGTAAAACTACAAGTCGCAAACCAAAAAATTAAATGAGTACTTCCCTAAATCCGTTCTTAGATACCTCATAGCAACTCCTTTGAACTTCCCATAAGTAATGTCAACATACCAAGAGTATTATTACGTTCGCTTTACAGAGTTGAAAGCTGAGGTTCTGTAAAATTGAACAGCTGTTAGGAAAAAGCGTCCTAATGCACACCTGATCATAATGCTCCACCTCTTCCAATACACCCCAGAGAGGGAGCTGATAATCAAACCCAACTGAGTAGGGAGGAGCCCAGCTGGAAGGACTCACCTCAGATAGGCAGATGGACACCTTCTCCTATAAACCTGAAGAGGGTTTGGGGAGAAGGTAAGAACATTATTCTCAGAGAGGCAAGATTGTAGGTTGGAAGGTTGTAAATTAAGAGTGGTGGTTAAGGTTATTTTCTGGAAATGAAAGACTAACCAAACTGCTCGCCCTCTAGTCTCTATCTTTTATAACCTCTACCTGCAATAGCTTTCTGCACAGGGGTCTTGAATGATGCCATAGAAGCAGTCAAGATTACAGGGCTGGGGATTAGTCACATGCAGTCCTGAATAGGGATTCCTCCCTTGCTACCCCAGGCAAAGCCATTTAATTAATCTGTGACTCAGTTTCCTCACTTGACAAAGATCATAAGGACCGTATAGCATTTCAATAACCATAACCTATAACACAGAATTAGCACGATGAACACAGCAATACCCCTGAACTTCCCCAAGTCCAGACATCAGCCAGACTTTTTTTAATTTTTTAAAATTTATTTATGATAGTCACACAGAGAGAGGGAGAGGCAGAGACACAGGCAGAGGGAGAAGCAGGCTCCATGCACCGGGAGCCCGACGTGGGATTCGATCCCGGGTCTCCAGGATCACGCCCTGGGTCAAAGGCAGGCGCCAAACCACTGCGTCACCCAGGGATCCCTCAGCCAGACTTTTTAAAAAGATTTTGTTTATTCATGAGAGACACACACAGAGAAAGGCAGAGACACAGACAGAGTGAGAAGCAGGCTACCCGCAGGGAGCCTGATGTGGGACTTGATCCCTGAACCCAGGATCACGCCTTGAGCTGAAGGCAGTTGCTCAATTGCTGAGCCACCCAGGTGTCCCCCCAGACATCAGCCAGTCTTGAACTTGAAACCATAGCATTCTCGACTCTGTTCTTTATTTTAGACCTAGAGACTGGAAAGGATTGAAGAACGTACCATAAGCAAATGTGAAAAACACTTTATTCAAATGGGTGCAATGGGACACATCATTCTTTCAAAAAGGGTCTTTGGTCCTTGGGCTCTGGCTAGTCAAAATGGTACGTGTGGGGGAACAGAGCAAAGCTCAAATAATAGATCCTAATCAGTCACAGGGAAAGGAGAGAGGAAGGCACTAGAAACAAGATGGGATAAAATACTCACCAACTCACCGAGTTGCCTCCCAAACCAGAGCCTGCTCCCTGGCTCACGGGCAACCACAAGCTAGTGATGGTCTTTTGGGAATCCTGGGCCAGTGACGTTGTTGCTTCCCATTGGCTGCCCTGGGCTTGGAATGGCCAGGCCCAGCGTACAATGTGGAACAGCTGCTTTCTGTGCCTATCTTTATGCTACTGGTGAAGATGCTGCCTCCCCGTAGCACACCTGCGCCCAGCCTTCAGCAGGCTGTCCCACAATGATAATTGTGCGTGTGTCCTTATTTTACACAGTCTGCATTTACTGACCACAGTCTGATGCCACACTGCCATTGTTTATTTAATCTACTTTCTCCATAGAACTTTTATCTGGATTCCCTGTGAACTCATAGTAAGCATTCCTGTCTGTTGTCAGAATAACGTTTTCTGAAACAATGTTCTCGCCTTCAAAAGTGTCCATCTTGGGTGACAGAAATATGAGCCACTTTGTGCCATGAGTCTCCACATTAATGGTGGTCTCCTAGAGTTTTTCCTCTCCCCCGCAGCTTTATTGAGATATGATTGACAACACTGTAAGTTTAAGCTAGAGAACATATTGAGACATTGATTCATTGCAAAGTGATTCCCAGCTATGCTAACAGATAGCTCCTACTTCAGCTGTTCCCAAACTTCACCCCAGGTTAGAATCACCAGGGGGAATTTTTAAAACCCGTTGCCTAAGCCACACACTATTCCAATTGAGTCTGGAGGTGTGAAGCCCCCATTCCCCAGCTAAGACACTGTACCACAAAGCCTGGGGACACTGTCATACCTTCAAGCCCGGCTCTTCCCAAGGTACATTCCCCTATTGCTTTAGCAAAGGAGTGTCTCCAGGGCCTTATGGGGTACGTGTCAGTGAGTGGATTCTCTGGCTTTCTATTGCCCACCTCTGAGCCTCATTCACTGTAGACTGTAGTGGTGGTAGCTCACCATTGGCTCCAGCTGTTTGACATTGATGGACCTTTATTTTTCTCTACTCCTGACATAGGGGTGGGTGAGGGGTTGAGGATCCCAACTGCTCTGACTTTTGTAATGAAACCCTTTTGGAGAGCAGATAAACCAACACAGGTGATACCTGATCATTATACAGCATAGAAAAAGATGATTTTTCAAAAGAAAAACGATTATATGACTGCTTCTAGATCTTTGAGTTCCAAATGCTGTTCTAACTACTTCAATCATGAATGGCATAGTTTAGACCTGAAAGAGTTTAGTCTGCTCTGTGATGTACAGTCCCTCCCCATGAGGTTGGAGGGGAGATCACTTGCATGTTCCTATAGCTTCTTGACATCCCGTGGACCAATCTCCATAGCAAGGCTCTAGTTCAGCCTCCTGTGTGTCCAAGAAACCTCTCCTTGAACTTATTCTATTGCATTAATGCACTAAACTCATTAAAAAAAAGCTAGGAGTCATATTTAATTTTTAAAGAGAGTTCTTTAAATATGAAATGAGGGGTACCTGGATGGCTCAGTTGGTTGAATGGCCAAATCTTGGTTTTGGCTAAGACCATGATCTTGGGGTGATGAAACTGAGCCCCGTCAGGCTTTGCACTCAGCACAGAGCTTGCTTCAGATTCTTTCCCTCAAGTGCACTCTCTCTCCCTCAGGAAGTAAATAAAATCTTTTAAAAAAATGAGGTGCTTTTCCTTTTCCATTTCTTGCTGTAGTATCTTCCTTGGAAATGTCCCCTGGACACATTTTTCAGACAAGGAACAGAGTTCTTTTTTTTTTTTTTTTTTTTAAGATTTTAGTAATCTCTACACCCAACATGGGGCTCAAACCCACAACCCTGAGATCATGAGTTGCATATTCCACCAATGGAGCCAGCCTGGTGCCCCTGAGATCCTTCCTTCTAAACAGTTTGATATACTAGTCTACAGGTAAATAAATAACACTTGAAAAGTTTTCAGATTGCATTCATGTATACATTTTTAATTAAATTATTCCAATATCTTCATAGGCCAGTCAGATATTTCCCAGAGACAATATTAGCATGACAGATTCAGAGATATCTGGAAGCCAGGGATGGAGATGGGCTGGCGCTCCCAACTCAATAACTAATCTGCACCTAACACATGGCCTCAACATCTCAGAGAGATGCTTAGAGGTCATGCCCCAACCATTTTCCAGAACCAACTGGGCCATTCCAGACTGAGAATGGTCCACAATACGCCAACATTTCCCAAGGAATAAAACAGCCAGGGGGGCACCAGATCACTCCATCCATCTTGCTTCATCCCAGCAGTCAGCACTCCAGTCTTGTATGATCCTCAGGCTTTCATTCTTCACAGCTGGGCCCTCCAGCCTCATCACCATGTCTGGGGCATAATTCTGTTTCGTCTCCCTGTGAATAGTAAGAGTTAGGTTTTGTTCTCTCATGTTTGGTTTTCTTCTGAGGTTCTAGAGAATTATGTAGAACCTCGAGGACAGAAATTCCCCACCCTGGAGACTACTCTGGTCCCATACAGCAGACTGAGATCAATGGTGCTGCTCCTGGGAGTCACAGATGGAGTCCGAGGGCTGCAGTTCAACCACTTACTGAGTGTGGTATGAAGCCTCAACCAGCCCAGTGATTCTGTGCCCTGTTACTCATATTCTGGTGGAGTCTTCTCCCTCACTATGGTTGGTCTACGTGACCAAGAGAGTAAGGCAAAAGTGGTAGATGCCACTTTCTACACGAAGTAATCAAAGACTAGGGAGTCTTTTTTGGGTTCTCTCTCTCTCTCTTGGAGAAAGCCAGGTGCTCTGTCATAAGCAGCTCTACAGGGAGCATTGGGGTGACCTGCCAACAGCCACATGGTTTCAGCATCGAAACCGATCTAGTCTCCGTCAAACTCTAGTTGGTGGTTCATCTGATGAGTGGCCATTCTCTGCCTCAGGTCTGAGGCATTCTCTCTGGTCTGCCTCAGGAGAGACCATGAACTAGAGCCAGCCAAGCTGCTCCCAGATTTCTGACCTTCAGAAATTTTATAAAGAAATTCATATTACAACCTCCACCCAGAACCCACTGCTGACCAAGGACATCGTGGTGTCAGGCACTGTGCCACGTCCTCACAGACAAACTTCCTTCTATCCTCATAACACCTCCATGGAGGAAGCTGCCATCCCATTTCACAGATGGGGAAACAGACTCAACAAGGTAAGAGAACTTGTTCACAGTCATACAGCCGGTAAGTGGTGATTAATCAGTTAGAACCGGGGTAGAAGGTGAAGGATTGAAAGAAGTTAAAATCAGATGGGAGACTCTAGGTCAGTTTTCCCATTAGGCACAGGCAGGGCCTAGGGGTATGATCAGTCACATTAAGGTGAGTATAAGTCCTCAGGAAATGAGAGATGGACATTAGCAATATCTGCACTTGCTTTTTGGGTCTAGAGTCTCCCTCTTTACAAAAAGCCTTGCTTGGGCTGCTGTTTCTGCATGGGAATCCAGTAGAAACTTACAAAACAACCTTCTTTTTCCACTTGTGCTGCTGGAAGGCCTCCCGCAGGAGCAATATGCCCCTGAGCCCAATGTCATTCTTGCTCACATCTAGGTACCTCAGGCTCTGGTTGTGGAGGAGCATGGAAGCCATAGCCTGGCAGCAGAGAGAGGTGAATAGGCACCTTTCCAGCCTGCAGGGTGGAAGCAGACAGGAGACAAGTCACCATGCCCCACACCGGAGAGCTCAGCCAATCCTAACCCCAGAAATCGTACCCACTGGAATGAGGCATTTTATTCTAAACATGTTTTTAAGAACCTGCTATGTGTGCATCGGATTCTTTGTGTCATTTCAGGCGACTGTCCAGGGTAGGCTGTAGGTCCTAACTCTAAGAAGTTATGAGATATATAACCTCTTTCAGAAACGGATTGTCACAGTGGATTAGCTTTGTTCATTCAAACACTATTTATTTAGCACCACCTGTGTACCAGGCACTGCCCTGGGCATTGTTGACACAACACTGAGGAAGACAGCATCTCTGGCTTCCTGGTACTCATAGTCGATTGGGGATAGGGGAGGAGGCAAGTCCCCAAATAAATGTATTTGAAGAGCATGGTTTCACTATTTCAGTGTGCCAGCATTCTGGTTCCTCCATAAATAGATCCCTCTGCCCCCACAGTGTTTATGGCAAAGCTGGAGAGGAAGTTCTAGAAAGGAGCTGCATCATAGAAGGGATGCCTATCATAAATTTAGAACAGGCATAAAAGAAGTAGTACTGTGTAGGTGAGCAAAAGGTGCAGAAAGGGGGTGATTTGGGGGTCCCATTTTTATTTTTTTATTTTTAAAGATTTTATTTATTTATTCATGACAGACACACACACACACACACACAGAGGCAGAGACACAGGCAGAGGGAGAAGCAGGCTCCATGCGGGGAGCCTGACATGGGACTCAATCCCGGAACTGTAGGATCATACCCTGGACTGAAGGCAGTGCCAAAAGGCTGGGCCATCGGGGCTGCCCTTGGGTCCCATTTTTAAAAATTTTTTTATTTGAGAGAGAGAGCCAGAGCACAAGCAGGGGGAGGGGCAGAGGGAGAGGAAAAAGCAGACTCCCCACTGAGCAGGGAGCCTGATGGGGGGCTTGATCCCAGGACCCTGGGATCATGATCTGAGCTGAAGGCAGATGCTTAACTGACTGAGCCTCAGGGTCCCATTTTTTAAAAAGATTTTATTTATTTATTCATGAAAGACAGAGGCAGAGACACAGGCAGAGAGAAGCTTCATGCAGGGAGCCTGACACAGGACCCGATCCCAGGTCTCCAGGATCACGCCCTAGGCCAAAGGCAGGCGCCAAACCGCTGAGCCACCCAGGCCTCCCAGGGTCCCAATTTTGAATGAAGAGTAGAATCTCCCCTGGAGCAAGGCAAAAGAGACAGGACAGAGAGCCATGGGGGGCCCTATGTCTCCTACCTGTGCATCCTCTGTTTTCTTTCTGATGGCTTGCCTCCCCTGCCCTGTGAACTTCCACTAGCTGATAAATGACAAGCTGGAAACTGCTGTTCAAGCCAAAAGTACAAGGGCATGCATTCAGCTTTGCATTGGTTTATAAAATACCGATGCTGTTTTCATCAGGGAGGCATCTGGTGCTCCCTTAGTGCACCAACCAAAACATTCCTTAACCTTGGTTACAGTGACATAAATAATTTCCTTTCAACAATAGAAGGAGAGTTGTTCTAAAATAATTCTAATTATAAATAAGACTCACAGGTATGTGAGGACTTTTTTTTAATGAAGAGAATAAGCAATAGAAGTCTGGGTTCTTCTTGGGAAAAATAAAGATATTAATGCCACAGAATTAAATCTAGGGGATTTTTAGATTAAGAAGTTTGGGATGGGGTGGTCCATGAATTTTATACTCAGCCAAGTTGCTGCTCATCTGTGAAAGTAGATTTAAAAAAAGTAGTCTCACACATGCAAAGGCTTTCAGAACACTACATAAATTCTCATCTGGAAATTTGTTTAATTCTTGAAAATATATTTTGCTCAGTCTAAGAGATAAATCAATGTTTAAAGCCAAGATTAAATTTCTGGAGAAAAAGAATTAGGAGCTCGGGCTCCTAGCTGGCGCAACTGGTAGAGTATGTGACTCTTGATCTCAGGGTTATGGGTTTGAGCCCCATGTTGAGTGTAGAGATTATTTAAAATAAAAATTCTTTTTTAAAGATATTTTTTAGAGAGAGAGAGCATGTAAGGAGGGACAGATGGAGAGGGAGAGAGAATCTCAAGCAGGCTCCATACCCAGCATGGAGCCTGACATGGGGCTTGATCTCATGACTCTGAGATCATGACCTGAGCTGAAATCAAGATTTGGGTGCTTAACTGACTGAGTCAGCCAGGTGCCTTAAAAAACAAACAAACAAACAAACAAACAAACAAACAAACAAACAAACAAACCAACCATGGATTATAATGAACACTAAATTTCCTTGGACTAGCTAATTATCAACAAAAATTAAGTCCATTATCAAGACTAATCCTAAGAAATTAGAGATGTAACATAAAGCAATGATTTTAATTACCTAGACTTCAAACCCAGATTATACTAATAGAGAGGAGAAAATGTGGGCAGAAAAGAGGCAAAACCATTTCATCCACACATGTTGGATCCACAACATCCAGAGCTGTTTCCAAATCTTTCCCAAATACTCAATGAAACCATAATATGAATTAAAAATAGGATGATGCTTCTCAAATTGCTGGCTAGCATACATGTTGGCATAGAGACCATTTAGGAGAAGAAGAAGAAAATTATATGTAAAAAAGAATCCCTAAGTACAAACATCTATTTCAGAAGACCAGCTATCTCAGTCATCATTCCATAGCCAACAAATAAACTCTTCTGTCTTTTACTGAATGGAAGACTCTTCCCTAGAACTGTAGTCCTCAAGTGCAGCATACATGGGAGCTACCTGGACATGCAGGTTGAGTGGTCTGTGGGCTCACCCCTAGAGCACCACATGACCCAGCAGCACCACCTTTGTGTCCCCATACAAGGAACTGGAACCAGGATCTCCAAGAGACACCTGCACTCTTATTCCCCACAGCATTACCCCCATAGCTACCACACAGAAACAGCTTTCATGCCCACAGCAGATGAATGGATAAAGAAAACGTATTTACACACAATGGAATATTATCCAGTTGTAAGAAAGAAGGAAATCCTGCCATTTGTGACATCATAAATGCATCTTGAGGGCATTATGCTGAATGAAATAAGCTAGACATAGAAAGGCAAACACTGCAGTAATTTGCATCTCTAACAACTCCTGGGAGAAAGAAGTTCCCAATCTGAGGAACCACTTTCTGAACCACTGCACTGAAACTATCCAGTCCTCCAACTAAATGGAGGGAAAAACCTGGAAGTGCAAAAATCCTTTCCCATATTCTGCTCAGAGAATTTTACAGACCATTGTTGCAAGAGGAGCATGAGTAACTTACTCCAGGATCTGGAGGCCAGACTCAGACTTCTTGAGGGCCTCAAAGAGCAGAGTAACTCCATCATCCTTCAGGCTATTAAAGCCAAGGTCCAGGCTTCTTAAATTTTTATTTTTACCCAGAGCAGAGGCCATGTCTTGACAGCAGTCCGAGGTGAGGGCACAGTTTCTTAGCCTGCAAAGAAACATGTGTCAAGAAAACCAACCAAAAACCCTTAGATTTTTACTCCTTTCCTGCCCCCCCCCTTTTTTTTGGCATAACAGGGTTAGAGATATTACTAACATACCCTATCATTTGTCCATTTAGATTGTACAAATCAATGTCTTTTAGTATATTTACAGAGGTGCACATTTGCCACAATTTTAGGACATTTTCATCACCCCCAAAATGAAAACCCTGTATTCTTCTAATTCCCAATTTTGTTCCTCAGCCCACCCCCAACTCCAGCAACCACTATCTGGTTTTGGATATTAATCCAAAGGAACTGAAATCAGGATCTCAAACAGATCTAAAAAAAAAAAAAACGGTGTCTTTCATTTACCATAATATTTTCAAGGTTCATCCATATTGTAGTGTGTATCAATATATTGACTCTTTCTATGGTTGAATAATATTCCATCATATGGATACACCACACATTCTTCATTCATGCATCAGTTTATCAACACTTGATGTATTTCCAATTTTTTGGCTGTTATAAATAATGCCGCCATGAACATCTGTGTGCAACTTTCTAGTGAGAGTGTTTTTATTTCTGTTGTGTATGTATCTAGCAGTGGAATTGCTGATTTATATGTTAGGTCTACATTTAACCTTTTAAGGAGCAGCTAGACTGTTTTCCAAAGCACCTGGACCACTTCCTGCTTAACTTTGGGAAGCTAAAAGTATAATGGGTTCAGGGGACTTTTTTTAATAATAAATTTATTTTTTATTGGTGTTCAATTTACCAATATACAGAATAACACCCAGTGCTCATCCTGTAAAGTGCCCCCCTCAGTGCCTGTCACCCATTCACCCCCCTCCCCTTCCATCACCCCTAGTTCGTTTCCCAGAGTTAGGAGTCTTTATGTTCTGTCTCCCTTTCTGATATTTCCCACACATTTCTTCTCTTCAGGGGATATTTTGTGCCACTTTCTCATTTCTGGTTTTATGAGTCAGCAACTTTATGGTTTAAAACCATCTGAGTTTATTTTCTGTTAATGATAGATAAAAGCACCTTACATTTGTGCTCTGAGACCAGTTTCATCATAAATGGGGTGGTCCCCCACACTAAGAAACAATTCTCAGACACCAATAGGATCTGAGAATTCAACTCAATTCTACTGATACCTACAGATCATCAGATTGTGCAGGTTAAGGGCTCAGTCCTACAAGACTCCTCCCACCTCACTCCCCTTAGACACTAGCTGCAAGCTCCGGCTGTGCTTCTATAACCTGGAGCTTCCAGTGCCTCCTCCAACCCAGGAAGCCAATCACCAGTCAGGTTTTCATGACCCCCTCCTTGGATTCCATTAATTTGCTAGAGTGGCTCGCAGAACTCAGGAAACCCATTTACTCTTCACCATTTTATTATAAAAGGATAGAACTCAGGAACAACAGATGAAAGATGCATAGAGCCAAGTATGGGGAGAAGACACAGAATTTCCAAGTCCTCTCCACATGAGCTGCTCTCCCTGCATCTTTATGTGTTTACCCATCCAAAAGCTCTCAAATACTGTCCTTCGGAGTTTATAGGTAGCTTCATTACACAGGTATGATTAATTAAATCATTGATTATGGGTGATTGGCTCCATCTTCAGCCCCTGTCTCCTTCCCAGAAGTTAGGGGGAAGGACTTACACTTCTAACCCTTTAATCCCAAAGCTGGTTCTTGGGGCTACAAGCACCCAATCTTGGGTGCTTTCCAAAAGTCACCTCATTAACATAACAAAAACACCTTTATAGCTCTCACCACTTAGGTATTTCCAAGGGTTTAGGGAGCTCTGTGCCAGAAACAGGAAGACCAAATACATATTTATGTTATAAATCATAATATCACACATCCTGACGCCTAAGGGAAACCATTTAAAGAATTCATAATAGGGGGATCCCTGGGTGGCGCAGTGGTTTGGCGCCTGCCTTTGGCCCAGGGCGCGATCCTGGAGACCCAGGATCGAATCCCACATCAGGCTCCCAGTGCATGGAGCCTGCTTCTCCCTCTGCCTGTGTCTCTGCCTCTCTCTCTCTCTCTCTCTCTGTGACTATCATAAATAAAAAAAAAAAAAGAATTCATAATAGGGATGCCTGGGTTGCTCAGTGGTTGAGCGTCTGCCATCTGCTTTCTGCCTTAGGCTCAGGGCATGACCCCAGGATCCAGGATCGAGTCCCACATTGGGCTCCCTGCATGGAGCCTGCTTCTCCCTATGCCTGTGTCTCTGCCTCTCTGTGTCTCTCATGAATAAATAAATCTTTTAAAAAAATAAAGAATTCATAATAGAGATCAGTGTACATGCACGCACACACACATATGCACATACAGTAGGTTTCCTCACTCTATTCTACTCTGGGGAGCCCCCAAGAAGAGGGCATTTTGGAACTCACACCAGCCTCTGTAGAGGACACATAGGATGCTGTAAGGCACTACAAAGCTGTTTTGCTCCTTCGTCCTTCAAGGCATTCTCTGCCAAGCTCAGATGGGTCAGCATCTTATTACTCATGAGGGAAGACATAAGACTTTTACAGGAAAGCACCGTGAGGCCACAATTCTCCAATCTGGTGGACAGAAACACACAGATGGGATGCATTTAAATTCATGCCCATGACCAGATTTTCTTTGTTTCATACTGAGAGATGAACATTGCCATCTGGGATTTCTTTTTCAGTGTCAAAGCCTCATCACACCCTTGTTATCATCTCTTAGGGCTTCCAAGTCCTAAAGAAGAAAGTAGCAGTCTTCCTGTGAGGCTAGGGGAGTGGAGAAGATGTGGGTCAAGAAGACAGTTATAGGGGTTAGAAGGAAAGAGACCACCAAAGGCTAAAGAATATATAACAGACATCTGGGTGGCCCAAGAAAGATAGCCTTTCACAAGCTTAATAAAGACTCAAATTATCTATCTATAGATATCTATTAAAAAGATGCATTAAAGACAGGAACAGGCATTTATAGTGGAGAAACCAAAATGAATAGTAAGGTCATGAAAACATTTTCCTAGTAATGAAGAAAATACACTTTAAAATAATGAGATACCGGGATCCCTGGGTGGCGCAGCGGTTTGGCGCCTGCCTTTGGCCCACGGCGCGATCCTGGAGACCCGGGATCGAATCCCACATCGGGCTCCCGGCGCATGGAGCCTGCTTCTCCCTCTGCCTGTGTCTCTGCCTCTCTCTCTCTCTCTCTGTAACTATCATAAATAAATAAAAATTAAAAAAAAATAATAAAATAAAATAATGAGATACCATCACCTGTTCAGTAGACTGGCAAAAAGAGTAGTGAGAATACGGCCAGTAACAACGCCCAGATGGGGACTCAGAGTTATGGGAATTGGTATCCACCCGTTGGTGGGACTGCAAACTGGTGCAAAGATGCTGGCCACTGGGGATCCCTGGGTGGCTCAGTGGTTTGGCACCTGCCTTTGGTCCAGGACGTGATCCTGGAGTCCCAGGATCAAGTCCTGCATCGGGCTCCCTGCATGGAGCCTGCTTCTCCCCTACCTGTGTCTCTGCCTCTCTCTTTCTTTCTCTATGTCTCGTGAATAAATAAATAAAATATTTTTTAAAATATGCTGGCCACAAGCTGGTAAAATGGAAGATGGGTGCTCTCTATACTCAGAGATCCCACTATTGGAGTGTTCATCACAGCATGTGGCTGCGTGCATGTGTGTGCGTATAGACAGCCTAAACCTCAGTGGCAGGTAGGATGGATACTTACATTGTTGCATATTCATACAACTGTGATCATTCATCAGTGAAAAGGAATGGGCTTCTGAACCAACTAAGTAGGAAAATGTTAGTTGATCAGAAAAAGAACTAGCTAAGGCCACTTATGTGAAATTCAAATCAATGCAAAACTGTGTGATGCTCTTTTAAGCTGGCTATCGTGAGGGGTGGGGCAGGGATCAATTACAACCTATGAGGAAAGAAAACTGTTGGTGAGGTTCTAGGTCATCAGCTGGAGGACAGATGCATTGGGCTCATTGTATTCCATGGACCCATCTAGGTAATCATACCAGCCACAAGACTTAAGTTGGCACACTTTCCTCCATTATTGCTCTCCTCCCAGAAGCACTCAGTTCACCAAACAAACAAAGTCATGATAACAACAACAACAACAACAAGACTTACAACAGCCTTTCCAGTTGGGCCAGTGACAGGTAATATGCCCCAAATGTCTCCAGGCAGCTACTTCTCAGCATTAGTGTCTTCAAGTGTCTGTTACTTCCAAGATCCCTGGCAAGTTCAACCCAACTTTTAGGGGTAACTGCGCAGTCTTCCAACCTATGGAGGCCACATAAAAATGCCGAGCCTGAGCTCCTGGGGAAAATGGTACCCGTGTAGCCACATAGATCCCATCTACTGTCCCAACATCCTTGTTCTTCACACAAGAATGACTCCAGGGGAGATTTCCATCTTCTCCAGCTGGTAATCTTGCATCAAATTCAGCATCTTAGTCCCAAAGTATCAATAGTATCAATGACCAACTGGCATGGGTTTACAACTGGGCTCTAACTATGAACCAAGAACTCAATTCAGCCCTTGAAATAAATATAACTTCATTTTACATTTATCTGCCAAGCAATCTTCATGACAAAGAACTGAGATTTCAGTCACATGTCACAGCTATTGTCTTGTCAAGTTAGGTTTCCATCTGAAGTTGACCTTTAGCCAACTACCATGTTGCTCCACCTCCAGGTCTGGCCACTTGAACCTTCCAGGCTCCACTCAGCTCTGACCCATGTGAAGGAGCAGAGCTGGCAGGAACAAGAGGCTGCGCAAGTTTTGTTGCCACAACGGAACCCACGGAAAGTCCTTTGGGGATGCTAAGCACTTGGGTGCTGGTAAATGTTTATGGACTCTGGAGAAGAATGCCCTGATGTGCAGTGTTTGCCAATGTCTAGTGTGAATCCTCCTCCGGTGGTTGATTTATGATGTGAGGTTGTTGAATGCACAGCAGAAGCACTGCACCTCACCAATGCAACAACTATAGGAACACACGATGGAAGTTGGCAAACTATAGCTGTGGGCCAAGTCTGTTTGGCACCTGGTTTTGTATAACCTGTGAACTAAGAATTTTAAAAATGTTTTAAATGGGGATGCCTGGGTGGCTCAGAGGTTGAGCGTCTGCCTTTGGCTCAGGGTGTGATCCCGCGGTCCTGGGATTGAGTCTCACATCTGGCTCCCTGCATGGAGCCTGTTTCTCGCTCTGCCTCTGTCTCTGCTTCTGTCTCTTTGTGTTTCTCCTGAGTAAATAAATAAAATCTTTAAAAAAGTTTTAAATGGTTAAAAAAATCAGAAGAATATTTTGTAGCACATGAAAATTAAATGAAATTCAAATCCCAATGCTCATAATAAAAATCAGCAAATTAGGGGCACCCGAGTGGCTCAGTTGGCTAAGTATCTGCCTTTGGCTCAGGTCATGATCCCAGGGTCCTGGGATTGAGTTCTGCATCAGGCTCCCTACACAATGGGGAGCCTGCTTCTTCCTCTTCCTCTCCCCCACTGTGCTCTGTCTCTGTCTCTCTCTCAAATAAATAATAAAATATATATTTTTAAATCAGCAAATTATACAGTAGAGTTATTAACAAATTGTATATTTCTTAATTATTAATAATAGATATTAATAAGTTGTATTATTAGTGGGTGCTCAATAAATTAATACAGTTTTATCGGAACACAGCCACATATGTTCATTTACATACTGATGGAAAATTTAGCCATATAATGGCAGAATTGAAAAGTCACGACAAAGACTGAATAGCCCACAGAGCTGAAAATTCTTATCTGGCCCTTCATAGAAAAAGTTTGCTGCACCCCTGGCATCAAAATAAATTAGGAAGTCAATTGGAGAAGGACAAACATTATATGGTTTCATTCATTTGGGGAATATAAAAAATAGTGAAAGTGAATAAAGGGAAAAGGAGAGAAAATGAGTGGGAAATATCAGAGAGGGTGACAGAACATGAGAGACTCCTAACTTTGGGAAACAAACAAGGGGTACTGGAAGGGGAGGTGGGCAGAGGGATGCGGTGACTGAGTATCAGGCACTGAGGGGGGCACTTGATAGGATGAGCACTGGGCATTATGCTATATGTTGGCAAATTGAACTCCAATAAAATATATATATATATATATATATATTAAAAAAAAAAAAAAAAGAAAACCAGGACACAGCAGATATGGGAGACACAGGTGTTAAATATATATATATATATATATATATATATATATATATATATATATAATCTATCAGATTTTGTTTTCTCATATGGTTTATTTAAGTCTGTACAATTTAACTTTTCAATAATGCTGTTTGACAATCGGCTCACAAACTCCTGCATTCTTAGCAATCGCTTCTTGTGAGCCGGTGTGAGGTAGGTCAAGGTCACCATCGAGGCTCTAGTTTCTCTATCTCAGACACATCTAGGACACAGCCAAATTGTAGAGCATGAAGGAAATCCCTGGGTGGCAGCGGTTTGGAACCTGCCTTCAGCTCAGGGTGTGATCCTGGAGTCCCAGGATACAGTCCCACATCGGGCTTCCTGCATGGAGCCTGCTTCTCCTCTGTGTCTCTGCCCCTCTCTCTCTGTCTCTCACAAATAAATAAAATATTTAAAAAGAAACCAAACAAGTTGTAGAGCATGAAAAGGTGATATTTAGAACCAGGGAGTAGAATGGTGGTTGCCAAGGGCAGGAATGTGGGGGAAATGGTGAGAGGATGGTCTTCCAGTTGTAAGATGCATGAATTCTGGGGAACTGATGTACAGTTTGGTGGCTGTGGTTGACAATACTGTAGTATATATATAAATATATAAATTTGCCAAGAGAGTGGGTCTTAAGTGTTCCTCCCCATAAATGGCAACTACGTGAGGTGGTATATGTGTTCATTAGCTTGATGGTGATGATTATTTCTCAATGTGTATGTACATCAAATCATCACATTTAACACCTTAAAAAAAGCCATATAAAATGAACAATAATGAGACCAAAAAAAAAAAAAAAAAGATAACAGGCAGACTGCACATGTAATCCTACCTCTGAAAGAACAGTCTGGTTGCCAGGATCTTTTCTCAATCTCAGGCCCATCTTACCTCAGACACTGGAGATAGCACTGTGGGTATTTTAAGGCTGTGCACAGAAACTCCATGGCCTCACACCTCACTTCTGTGCCTTGTATTTCCAAGCATCTCAGATACCAGTTTTCCATCAAAACTTGGAGTAAGTCTTCATTCAACATGGAAGTATTCACACGTCTAAAGCTAGAGAGGTAAGCAGTGCCTCGTTACGATAAGATCTCATCAGCCAATAAGTTCTTTTTTCAAAAACAGCTTGATCGAGGTATAAATAAGATATCAATAAATGCATCTATCATTTTAATGATCACAACTTGGTGAGTTTGGACATATGCATATACCCATGAAACCATTGCCACAAAGTGGCTAATTAGTCCTCCAGCTTTACTGAGATGTGATTGACACATAACAACATCTAAGTTTAAGGTGTACGACATGTTGATTTGATACTCCAATATATTGCAAAATGATTACTGCCTAGGCATTGGGTAACACCTTCACCCCATTACAAAATTATCATTTTTTGTGATGGAAACACTGAAGACGGACTCTCAGCAACTTTGGAGTATACCATATAGTATTGTTGACTACAGTCCCAATGCTGCATATTAGATCCCCAGAACTTACTCACCTTCTACCTGGAAGTTCGTATCTTTTGACCACTATCTGCCTATTTGCTAATCAGTTCTAGATTCGATTAATCTTTGAATACATGAGAGCCTTTCTGTGAGGTCTAAAATGGGTTCTCAGCTCAGCCTGGCCTCCCCAGTTGGGTGACTTAACGTAGGTCACTTACCTTCCAAAAATCAGTTCCGAGTCCACGAGAAAGCATGATGCCTTCTCCTTAAGATGGGTGTGGGAATTAATGTACAGGACACCTATAACTGGCTCTGCATAGTGCTTGATGTACAATAGTCACCCAACAAGTGGGAGCTAATAACAGTCACCATAATAACAGGAGAAAAAAATAGGTCAGACACTGGCTAGGGGGCCACATGATGTCTGGTGTGCTATTTCAAGGAATTTTGGTTATTGGGTTTCTGGATCTTAAAATCCACAGGGAGCGAGAGTATAGTGGAGTGGCTTTAAGAACAGACTCTAGAGCCAAGATGTTCAGTTAAAATCTGTATTTTAAGTGCATATCCAGTTTGTTCTAGTTTGTTCATCCATGAAATGGGGAAACCTACTCCATTTGTATGTCCTCTGGTTTTTTTTTTTTTTTAAGATTTTATTAATTTATTCATGAGAGAGACAGAGAGGCAGAGACACAGGCAGAGGGAGAAGCAGGCTCCATGCAGGGAGCCCGATGTGGGACTCGATCCGGGGACTCCAGGATCACACCTTGGGCCAAAGGCAGATGCTCAACTGCTGAGCCACCCAGGCATCCCTGTATGTCCTCTTTGGAAAAATGATCTCCCTAATATGTGGAATCTACAAAAAAAAAAAAAAAAAAAAAAAAAAAACAAACAAAAAACACCCACAAACTCAGAAAAATAGATCAGGTTTTTTTGTTTTGTTTGTCATCAGAGGTAGGAGATGGGAATCGGGTGAGGGTGGTCAAGAGGTACATGCTTCCAGGTAGAAGATGCAAAAGTAAAGTAAAAAAAAAAAAAAAAAAAAGATGCAAAAGTACTGGGGATGTGATGCATAGCCTGAGGACTGCAGTCAACATGGCTGGATGGTGTATTTGAAAGTTGCCAAGAGAGTAGATCTTTCTCACCACAGGGAAGACAAACATTTGGTAGCTCTAGGAGATGATGAATATTAGCTAAAGTTACTGAGGTGATCATTTTGCAATATATGTATATCAAGTCATGATGCTATAACACCTTATACATACACAGTAATGTTTATCTATTCTTTCTCAATAAGACTAGAAGGAGGGGAAATGATAAACATGGATGCTTTCTGCAAGTGTACATGAGCAGAGAGGGGGGTAGAAAAACGGGATGGGAAATAGACTATTTCCACAGAATCCTTTCCAACCAGTGTCTGTTTTATTCGCACATTAGTTTTTGCAGTTTACACCCAGGATGTCTCAGAGCCGCAGAAAGGACCTTCACTGAATCAGCTTCCATAACAGTGTTTGTCACAGCCAGGACTTCCAAATTCTCATGGGTCCTAACCACGGAGCAGAAGTCTTGCCACCAGAGAAAACACTGATTGCTGCTTCCTGGTCTGTGTGCAAGGGAGAAAAGAGAACATGGCTTGTCATCAGAGATTAAACTTGAGAAAATCCACTTGGAAACTCAGGGCTGGTGTTCCTGACCCTGGTTGTGATCACAATGATCCAGTAAGACTCCCCCATTGAAAAAAAAAAATGCCCAGGAGAACTACTGCAAGATTTCTCATTTTAATTCAGGAAGACTTATGACCTTTGGGAAGGACACCTAGATTTTCTTATGACTTTGGAAGAAAGAAAATTGTTTTAATCACTTAGGATTTATATGGGGAAAGAGATTAAATTATATCTGTAGCCTATATTTTTAGTCTTTGCTTATAAATTGTTATTAAAAATAAAAAACTCTATACAGAAGCAAAATAAGGGAAAAATTAATCTCCTTCGGCATAGTGAGTGCAGGAAAAAAAAATCCACAGCTGGACCAATATGTGATATAATTTGACTCGGGAAGCACCTGCTGATTTTCCCCTGTGCAATCTTTTCAAAGAGGCTCATCAAGAGACTCCCATGAGTTTTTTTGTTTCATACTATTTGTATTAGATAGTTGGAAATAACTCAAAAGCATATGAAGGGAGAACTGATTTCATAATCTCCAGTACACCTATATTTAGAAGACTTTAGTAGACCTCATTGAAGAAGGTGTACACAAGCATTAAAATATTTCTAAGACATAGAATAAAAAGGAAAATTTCAGAATACTTATGCTAGCATGTTATTTTTGTTTAAAATGAAATCCCATATAATAAAACCATGTGCTTTTCACACCCATTTTAAATGCAAACACATAAAAATAATACCAACTCCATTTGGAGTGGGGGAAATGGATACAGGTGGTCAAAGGATACAAACCTCCAGTTATAGATGAATAGATTCTGGGGATGTAATGTCCAGCTGGATGACTATCAATAACAATACTATACCTGAAAGTCACTGAGAGTAAAAGATCTCATCACTCACAGACACACAGATTGTAACTAGGTGAGGTGATGGATATATTAAATTACCTTATCATGGTAAGCATTTTGTAATGTATACATATATAAAATCACTACATTGGGGCAGCCCCGGTGGTGCAGCGGTTTAGCGCCGCCTGCAGCCCGGGGTGTGATCCTGGAGACCAGGGATCGAGTCCCACGTCAGGCTCCCTGCATGGAGCCTGCTTCTCCCTCTGCCTGTGACTCTGCCTCTCTCTCTCTCTCTGAATAAATAAATAAAATCTTAAAACAAAATCACTACATTGTATTCCTTAAAAATACACAATGTTATACATCAATTATAGCTCCAAAAAAGCTGGGCTAAACATACCAACTCTCTTCAAGAACTGCCACAGAAGTTATCAACACAGACTGACCAACACAAAAGAAATTTCTCATCTTTTAAGAGTTCTGCTAATTTTAAGTTTTAGGATTAATTCAGATTTAGATCAAGACATTATGGTTAGACTTTTGAGGTCTTTGTTGGGAAGACCAATATGTAATAATAGCAAGTTAGATATCAAGCTCTTGGCATGCATTCTCCTCCCCAGTTGAAAGTACTCGGGGGCAAAGGGGCCAGTCAGATGTGATGTTGTGGAGCTGTTTGGAGCTGCTCTTATAAGTTGGAAGTAGACATAGAATTGCCTGTCCTATGTAGTCATCTCATCCATAAAATACTAAGAATCCCTGGAGAGCAATTTGGTGCTATCTGTGATACAAAGTTAAGATGTGATGTGTCCACCTTGTGATCTGGCAATTCCTTTTCTAAAAACATACCCTAGCACAGCACTAGGCAATTTTTTTCTGTAAGTGGTCAGCTAGCAAATATTCAGCTTTCATAGATCAAACAATTTGTGGATATATCCCAACTTGGCCACAGCAGTATGGTAGCAGTTGAAACAATGTCACAAGCAAGCGTGGCTGAGATCTGATTGAAATTTATTTACAATAATGAACAGCAAGCTGCGTTTGCTTACCTCTGCCCTGGAGAAACTCACATGTGCTGGAGAAAGATGGGCATTGTTTGATGTGATGACGCATCACATAGAACCGAGATGTTGCCTAACTTCAGAAGAGGTCCCTTTATTTATATAGCCATACATCAGACTGACGTATGACATTTCAAAGGAACCTGACAACAACCCATCAACATGCTTAAGACTTATGCCATCTTTCATGGGGAAAAAAATGCAGCTGGAAGAGATTGTGGCTCCTTTATACAGAGAAATGAAGGAATGAGGGGAGCACTCTAAGTTTGTAGCAAAAAAGTGTGCTCTTTCCCATGCCTCCAATCCCAGGGGTCAGTCTAGTTTTCTGGCTGTTCATCACAGCCAGCAGAGGTCCCATTTCAGTTTAAGTGTTAGCTTCAACCAGCTGTGTGACCTTGGACAACTTATGAATCTATCTGACCTCCAGTGCTTCGTGGTGTCCAATAGCCATGTTGAAAGCCACAATTCGCATCAAGTAAACATACCTGGCACTGTGTCTGGCACAGGGAAAAAGCTAAACAAATATTAACCAGTATGAAAACTGTCTGAAAAAGTGAGTAGTCAGTACTGTCACTTAAGAAAAGTACATCCACTATATTTAAGTATAGATCTTCTGAGAGAGTTTCAGTTGGGTGGTGGGAATAATATAGTAATTCTAGCCATATTTATTGGTAGGAACTAAAGGCTGGGACATGTTTGGTGTGTCATACATATGGTCTTATTTAACCTTCATAAAAACCTTGTGGGGCATGTACTATTTTTTAAAAATTATTTACTCATGAAGAAGCAGAGACCCAGAAAATTTAGGAATTGTCCAAAGACACACAGTTTGGTCCCTGGAAGAGCTGGACCAAACTCTTGCCCAGGAAGCCAGAACACCCACTTCAGATCACAATGGGGAACAGGGAAGAAACAGTGAACAGAAACGGTGATTTCAAGATGTTTGTTAGGAAAACAAGGAGGGAGATGTAATAGTCCCTTCATGAGGCCATGTAGTTTTCAGTTTTTTTCCCCCTAATTAAAGATGGAAGTGATGTTTTTACACTGAAAGGAAAGCTCCCCTGGAGTTGTGCTGCCCAATATGGTGACCACAGCTATACGTGGCTATCCAAACTTAAATTAATTAAAGTTAAATAAAGTTTAAAATGTAGTGCCTCAGTCACACTAACCATATTCCCAAGTGTTCAGCAGTCACACGTAGCTAATGGATTTCCACCATCACAGCAAGTCCCATTGGACAGCACTTCCCTAGAGACTAACAAGCTGGTGATACACAGAAGTGGGGGTGACAAGTGAAGCAAGGTCCCCTCATTTAAGGGAAGGGAGGGCATGCAGAAGAGAGATAAGGAAGGTAAACAAATCATTTTGCTTTTCTAGGATTCTCCCAGCTTTAGCATGAAACTCTGTATCCTAGGAGCACCCCCCGTCCTGGTTTTAAAACTGAAAGTGTTCTCTGTAAGGGACTACCTCAGGACAGCTGGCCATCCTGGATGCCTGGGGGAATGGTAGACAAGGTTCCTGGGAAGGATAGGCTGCCCAAGGAGGGATGCAAGCACTCACTCAGTGGACTGGAGGGGATCCGGGTTGAGTGCATACAGTTGAGTGATGGTCAGGGTAATAGTCAGTTCTAGATTCCGCAAATGTCGACAGTGTTTAAGACAAAAAGCAGATGCTTGCATGTCTTTGTTCCTGCTGATGATCAAAGCAGCTTTCTGACAATCACTTAGGATCTGACTCACAAATGCCTCCTCCTGGATTTCATGCAGACAGTAGAATAGCTGTGGGATGCCATGGTGCAGGGTTGGTGGGCCACATTCATATGGCAAGGCTGCAACTTTCAGCAGTTTCTTCTTATTACCCAAGGACAGCTTGCATCGGAAGGACTTCTCTGCGGCTAAACTGCATTTCTCATTTAAAAGGCCAAATAAGAAAAGCCCCATCTGAGCAAGATGGTTTTTCTTTCTTCCAGGATATGCTATGAGGCATATGATTTGAACACGGTCCAACACCCAGAAATTTCTTAGTCTTTGTGGGAAGCAGAGAACATACAACAAGGCAGCAAAAAACTCCTGGAAGCTCAAGTCGGCAAAAGCATAGTAGTCTTTGTCACCTGCAACCCTTCGAAAAATATTCACATGGAGAAAAGTAGCAACAGCGGTCTCATCCAGCTTGGCCTGCTCAAAGTCTTTCATGTCAAACACCCATCGCATGTTCCACATACCTTCTGCAGCCAAGTAACACAGACCTCTCAGTTGTTCTTGGTGAGTGTTACTGGGAAGGCTTCCAGCCTTGGTTGGAAATAAGCTAGACAGATACTGGACGAATACAGCTGTGGCATTTGGATACGCCTGCACAAGATCTACTCCTTTCTCCATCTGCTGTCTCAGACAAGAACACACCATCCAGCAAATCACAGGGACCTGGCACATGGAGAAGAGAATCGTGTTTCCCATGACAAAACTCAAGGCTTCATCAGCCTCCCTCTTGTTTCTGAAATATGTTCTGAAATACTTGACTTTTTCCACCATACTAAACCCTGTAAGTGTTATAAAAGAGGGATGTTTTAGGAAGGGCTTAAGTTTCCTCCAAGATGTGAACCTCAGGGTGATCAGTAGGGTGGCCTCAGGAAGCATTATTTTGCTCAGCAAACTGGTCAGAAGGACAGACCCAGGCAATTTCTGGCTCCAGTCCTCACTCAGGTCAGTTGGTCTATCCGTGAGGGTCAATGTTACTTCCTCAAAGCCATCAAAGAGGAGCAGAAGTTGGTCTGGTTTGGACATAATCTTGGACATGAGAGCCTGTGCCCTGGGCCATTTATGAGCAATCAGCTCTGACAAGCTCTGCTCATCTACCTGGGCCACTTCCCGGCAATGGAAGTAGAAAGCATACCAGAACTTGTGGCTGTAGAACTTGTTTTTTGCCCACTCCAACATCACCTTTCCGGCCAAGCTTGATTTACCAACTCCAGACACTCCCTGTAGGACCACAGTCTTGGGTTGTCTACCTTGAGGTCTTTTGGGAAGAAAAATACATGGTAAGAATCTCTCGTGTCTCTCTATGTCTTGGTAGAAGAAGTCCATATGGTTCCCAGGCCAAGTGGTCTTGCTCCGTATCATGGAATATTCATCTATCATATACAGTTTGTACTCCTGTATTTTATCTAGATTAGCAAGGTGGGAGAAATACAGGGTACAGTGTCAGAGTTATTTGTAAGAACCAGTCAAACAAAAGGAAAACTAGCCCTGATGTCTACATTAGGCCCCACGACACACCTGCATGCATTATGCACTTTTCCAGACAGCTCTGCACCAATTAAGAAGCTGTGAGTAAACAGAGAAGTCAGCTTGAAGTGGTTTATTTATTTATTTCTTTTGTTTTTTTTTTTGTTTGTTTGTTTGTTTTTTTTTGAAGTGGTTTAAACAGAGAAGGTCTACTTTTGACTTAAGAAATATGGGGAGGAAAGGGACGCCTGGGTGGCTTGGTGGTTGGGTGCCTGCCTTCAGCTCAGGGTAGGATCCTGGAGTCCCAGGATCGAGTCCTGCATTGGGGTCCCTGAGTGGAGCCTGCCTCTCTCTCTCTCTCTCATATGAATAAATAAATAAAATCTTAAAAAAAAAAAAAGAAATATGGGGAGGGACATGTAAAAATTAACACATTTCTATAAGTCTGTTCTTTATGCTTATTGCCTCATGAATAGGAGATTGTTGTTGTAGTTATGTTATTGTTACGTAGTAAGTTATATTTGTATTCAGAGCAGAAATAGTGGGGAGGAGGGACATGCTCAGAGCTCATGTCTACTTCCATCAGTACAAACTGAAGCACTCAGGAGACTTCTACTTATATCCGATGGTCTAGAGCCATCAGATGGTTAATCCCAACTTTAAGGAAACCTAGGAAAAAAGTATTTCACTTAGGGCCATGTAAATTTTACCCCTAAATAAATTGGATTCTGTCAGCACATGAGATATGGAGTAGGGAGTTAAAAGGAACTGTCATGACCTTCATCTCAACCTGTGATCCACTACACCCTCCCCTCAACAGGAAACTGCAAATTAGACATGATGACTGGCTCCAACTTTATTTGCTCCACCTCTAGCTGATAAGTAGAAGGGTGCTTACTACAAGTTCAAGATCAACTTACTTATTAGCTTCATGAGGGTAAGCAAGTCATAGAACCTCTAAGCCTCCAGCCTGCCATCTCCAAAATAAAGCGGGGTTTATGACTCTGGCTGAGACTATGGTGTCAGAACCATCAGCCCTCCAGTATTTATTGAACAGGTGAAATCTAACTGTGCTAAGGCTGGAACTGGGGATCCCACATCCCACTTCCTGTGTGCTTTCACAACAAATTTGAGTGTTGCCCTTGGGCTCTTGGCTCCTTTTGACCTTATCTCTTCACACAACCTGACTGGGAAATGCAAACTCAGTTCACATGAACATAATTTGAGTTCTTTCTAGAATCCAATTTTTGATGTTCCAGGAGGTAGAGCAGGGAAGAGGAGGTATCTGTTGTATTTGCCTGCTTACTAACCATTCCCATTCTGGCATAGCACTCCAGTGATTCTTTGGCGAACTACCCCTTGCCAGGCCTTGTTTTTAAGATTTTATTTATTTATTATTTATTCAAGAGAGACACAGAGAAAGAGAGGCGGAGACACAGGCAGAGGGAGAAGCAGGCTCCATGCAGGGAGCCCGACATGGGACTCGATCCCTGGTCTCCAGGATCACGCCCTGGGCCAAAGACAGTGCCAAACCGCTAAGCCACCGGGGCTGCCCTAGGCCTTGGTTTTTAAATTGAACTATGGCTGGCCTACCACCAAGCTCTCTTTGAAGTATGCATGGGCCAGTCTTAACCAACCAGAGCACTCCATCATTTCATTCATTGTTGAACTTGTGACCTCAGTTCATTCAGCTGAATCAGTTCTAGGACGAATGCTAGAGAAATGACAAAATACTCTTTCTGCTGATGATGCTAAGCAGGTACAATGTATATGTAGGGTAGCTGGTGGTCAAGATGGTCAGTGTGGCAGGGGAGACCACTCAAGACTGAGTCCTACAGAAGAAAAGGGAGCCAGGAGAAGGACAGAAGTGATGTCTTGATATCACTTGATGCTGCCAGCTGGGTTGGTGGCTGGACTTCTGAGTTAGGTACATCCACAACAACTCTTTTTTTTCTTAAATTCTGATTCATAAAAGAGATGCTGACATAGTAATTTATAATCTGCCTTGCCTCAGGAATTGAGCTTCTCACCCCAACCCACAGCCCACTTTCTTCCAGGTTTTGTCACAATGCCAGCACATACCAGATTCTCCTTCCTCCAAACTCACTGGCATTTCTCTTGGGTTTGAGTCCTCTAGCTCCAGGCTGGGTAGAATGTCTGGAATAGACAGGAAAGGAGACTGTTCCACTGGGATGATTGTTTCAGGATAGGAGCAGCCACACCATCCAAGAGTCCCATTCTCTCACCACCTTAGTCCAGGGAGAAGAAAATTGTCTAGACTCCATCATGTTAGGAAGTGAGAAAATGGTGCTCTTTTAGGAATGTACTGAATATTCAATAATACAAATTGATAGCTCATCCGGACACAGAGGTAGCAATATATACAAACTCACACATGCATATATATTTGTAAAATATATGCAGACTTTAATATCTATGCATGTGCACATATCTGTGTACATGTATATATCTATTTATGTGCAAATTTATATGTATATGAAAATAATGTGTATACACATACACATGTAATCATTGATTCTTCTTACTCATGTTATTTATGTTCTCTAAAATTACTGTGAATATTCAATTAGCCAGTTCTGCTCCCCCATGAATACAGGGTTAGGTTCCTGTAGCCTCTGCTTACATTTTCAAATCTTCAATACATAACCATGGTCCATGTGTGTTTTCGTTTAAAGAAATCTTATTCATTATATATTGTTGATTCATGAACACTGAACTCACAATCAACAGCACTATAAGTCAGGCCTGAATGAAGCCTACCCAACACATATATTTTCCCTGTAAGGCACAGCATAGCTCTTTTGTGCCTCCAACACTAAACAGCCCTTCACCACTTCACTTGGAGGCAGGTTAAATAGCAATGTCATCAACAAGATACACAAAAACACAAAAAAAAGTGGCACCAAATAGACCGTGGAAAGGACACTTGTTTATAGGATGAGTGCACAGTTAAGAAGGCAGAGCACTGCTTTGTTAAATTGCAGCTGGGGACATCTGTGTTCAATTTTTCTCTACCCTTCATGTCTATAAATGACTATGAAAGTGCCACAATCACTGATTTTGGAGTTACAAGTAAGGTTTAGTGAATAGGCAGATTCTCAAACATGGAATCCATAATTAATGAAGATAGACTATATAGAGATAGCAGATAAGCAGTATCTGGTTAAGTTTTTTAAACCATGCTAACATGATGGTCTTTGCCTTTTGGGGTCAGAGGTATCATCACACTCTACTATTTACCTTCTTGTTCAGGAGACTAACATGGGTGGCCAGTAAAGTATTTAGTTCTTTAACACTCAAACCCATCCCCATTTTGTATATTAGATTATTACTCACCATTTAGCTCCATTTGCACCCGAAGACACAGTTCCATCTGGTTCATCTTGGCAAAGATGTCATGAGTCACATCCCAAGCTAGTCGTCCAGGGAAGTATTCCATTAAGAGATGAACCACCTCCCCCCATCTGGCAGTCTTCACCTGGTCCCAGGTGATCTGGACAGAGCCAGGTCTGGGTCTCTCATCCACTAAAAGCTGCTTGAATGTTTGTAGCTCCTCCTTGCTTAAATAGACCATGTACAGCATGACCCCATTTTCAAAAGGGGAGGTGGAGGAGGCAGAGGACATCAAGGATGAGATTAAATAACAAGGAGAAGAAGAAGAGCAAGAAGAGCAAGAGGAAGAACAGGAGGAAGAGCTGGAAGGAGAGCCGGATGGAGAAGGGCCAGATTTCTGATTCATTTCACTTATCTTCACTCAAGACCTAGAACCTTAGTGCCAGTGATCAAGACAACCAATTAGAAGAGAATAGACCAGACCTGTGAAGGCATGAAGATATAAGAAAATGAAAACTCACCCAAGAGGACAGATTTATTTAATTAATATTTGATATAGCATATAATGTATCAGATACTCTCTTTAGCTCCTTTCCCCCCTCCCCCATGATGTTCTTTCCCTTATGGAAAAACCAAGGGACCTGTCTAGTATTCAGGCTTAGTGTTTGGACTCAAATCCATTTTGTCGTTTCTATAATTGTTGCCATGTATTAGCAAGGTAGACAGGCAAATCACAGCACCTCTTTGTGCCTCTCTTCTCATCTTTGATCCTGGGATCAGAGCATACCTGTTGATGGGAGTGTGAGGTTTCTCAGAGACAAATCTACAGGTACATTTGGACCTATGCCTGGCATATCATAGCTAACAATTATTTGGGGCTTACATCTATACCACAGTTATTTTAAAGACTCAATGGGAATTTATAAAAGTGCTTGGAATCAAAGGCTTATTATTCCTTTTCATCCATCCCCTCCACTGTCTCATCCTTCCTTTGTCTTCCATCATGATTATCATGGGCAAGAAATGGAATGTGGAGAAGAAGAAAGAAAACAATGATGTCACCGGCAGCAGAGGGTCTCACTTTTTGGTCAACCTGCTGTTCACATACAATTGCTTCCCTGAATTTTTTGTTGTTACCATCTTTTAATTCTCATCTCCATCATCTGAGAACTTCCTGTATACCTCCCTTAAGTCATCACGTATTGGACACTGGCTTAAAGTTTTATCTCCTTCGACTTATTGCAATGCTTTGGATATTTGCAAGGTCCGTGTGTGGATGACAACCACCACTTAAGTAAGCACTCAACCTTCACCTCCACTCTTGGATTCTGTTATTCCTGATGTGTGAACCAAAAAAAAAAAACAAAAAAACAAAACAAAAAAAAACCCTACTTTAAGGAAAAAAAAGAAAGATCTCGACCCAACTTTACACTTCAAGGAGCTAGAAAAATAAATGAAATAAAGACCAGAAAGACATTATAAAAGATCAATTAAACTAAGAGTTGGTTTATTATTGTTTTTTTTATTTTTTAAGATTTTATTTATTTATTCATTAGAGAGAGAGAGAGAGGCAGAGACACAGGCAGAGGGAGAAGCAGGCTCCATGCAGGGAGCCTGACGTGGGACTCGATCCTGGGTCTCCAGGATCACACCCTGGGCTGAAGGCGGCACTAAACCACTGAGCCACCTGGGCTGCCCTGTTGTTTTTTTAAATAAACAAATTGACAAACCTTCCACTAGACTAACCATGAAAGACAAGAGACTCAAAATCAGAAATAAAAGAGGAGATATTATAACTGATACCATAGAAATACAAAGAATCATGAGAGACTATCAATTACAATAACTGATGATCAATATCAATAATTACACAGCAACAAATTGGATAATGAAGAAATAGATACATTTCTATAAACATACAAACTACCAAGATTGAATCATGGAGAAATGGAATACATGAACAACTGAAGAGATCAAATCAGCAACCAAAAACCTCCCCCAAAAGAAAAGAACTGAGCTGAAAGCAGACGCTTAACCAACTGAGCCACCCAGGTGTCCCTTGAATTTAACAGCAAATTAAAGCAATCATACCCCATGAAAAAATGGGATTTATCTCTGAGTATGCAATGATGGTTCGACATAAATCAATAAACGTGATAAAATACGCCAACAGAATGAAGTGTAAAACCCATATGATTATTCAAATAGATGCAGAAAAAGCATTTGAAAAAGCATTGAAAAAAAACTGAAAGCACAAATACATGAAAAGATCCCATGTTCTTGGATTGGAATACTCAATATTATTAAAATGTCCAAACTACCCAAAGCAATCTATGGATTCAATGCAATTTTATCATAATTCCAATGGTGTTTTTCACAGAAATAGAAATAACAATCCCAAAATTTGTATGGAACCACAAAAAATCCTAAATAGCTAACACAATCTTGACAAAGAACAACAAAGTGGAGACATCACACTTCTTCATTTCAAGCTATACTATAGAGCTATGGTAATCAAAACAGTGTGGTACTGGTATAAACACAGACCCAGAGCCCAGTGGAAGAGAATCAAGAGTCCAGAAATAAATCCGTGCATATATGGTCAATTAATAATTGAAAATGGAGCCAAGAACATTTAATGGGGAAAGAATAATCTCTTTAATGAATGTTGGGAAAATTAGATACCCACATGCAAAAGAATGGAATTGGACTCTTATCTTACATTATAGGCAAAAATTATCTCTAAATGGATTAAACAGTTAAATGTATTACCTGAAACTGTAAAGCTCTGAGAAGAAAACATATGGGAAAGTCTCCTTAATATTAATCTTGGCAAGGATTTAGAGCACATAACACCAAAATCTCAGGCAAGCAAAAACAAACGAGTGGGACTATATTAAATAAAAAGCTTCTGTGCAGCAAAGTAACAACTGACAAAACAAAAAGGCAACCTACAGAATAGGTGAAAGTATTTGCAGATCACATATGTGATAAGGTTTAACATCAAAAATATATAAGGAAAGCATACAACTCAATCATGAAAAAACAAACAAAAAAAACCACCAAACAGCAACAACAAAAACCCCAACCAAAAACTCCATTAAGATGAGCAAAGGTGGGACACCTCGATAGCTCAGCAGTTGAGTGTCTGCCTTCAGCTCCAGGTGTGATCCCGGGGTCCTGGGATTGGGTTACATATTGGGCTCCCTACAGGGAGCCTGCTTCTCCCTCTGCCTATCTCTCTGTGTCTCCCATGAATAAATAAATAAAATCTTTTTTTCTTTAAAAGATGAGCAAAGGCCCTAAGAAGACATTTTCCCAAAGAAGATGTACAAATGACCAAAAGATATGTGAAGATGCTCAACATCACTACTCACTAGGGAAATGTTAACAATACTATGAGATGTTATCTCACACCTGTTAAGATGACTATCATCAGAAAGACAAAAGACAACACATGTTGGCGACAATGTGGAGAAAAGGGAACCCTGGTGCACTGTTGGTGGAAATGTAAATTGGTACAGCCAGTATAAAGAACAGTATGGAGTTTCCTTGAAAAATTAAAAATAGAACTACTTTCTGATCCAGCAATCCCACTTCTGGGTACACATCCAAAGGAAATGAAATCAGTGTCTTGAAGATATATCTGTATCCCCGTACTCATTGCAGCATTATTGACAATTGCCGAGATCTGGAAACAATCTAAGTGCCCATCAATGGATGAATGAAGAAAATGTGGTATATATACAATGGATTATCATTCAGCCATTAAAAAGAAGGAAGTCCTGCCATTTGCAACAATACAGATGAACCAGATACAGAAAGGTAAAAATTGTAGGATCTCACTTATCTGTGGGATCTAAAGTGTTGGACTCATAAAAGCATAGAGTAGAATGGGAGTTACCTGGGGTTGGGGTTACGGGAAATGGGGAGATTTTGGTCAAAGGGTACCAATTTTCAGTTATAAGGGGCACCTGGGTGGTTCAGTGGCTGAGCATCTGCCTTTGGCTCAGGTCGTGATCCCAGGGTCCTGAGACAGAGTCCCGCATCAGGCTCCCCAGAGGGAGCCTGCCTCTCTCTCTGCGTCTCTTGTGAATAAATAAAATCTTTGTTTTTTTTTTTTAAGATTAATAAGTTCTGGGGAATCTAACACACAGCATGGTGACTATAGTACATCACATAGATCCTTACTCCTCCATTTTACAAAGGAGAAAAGTGAAGTTTATGTAGGTTAACTAAATTCAGCCAAAGCTGTGACACAGACCAGCAGTTGGAGCCATGTCTCATTCCGAGCCCTGTGTGCTGACCACGTGGCTGAACTGATAATTATCTGCATCAAAAAGGAATACTTGGAGTGAAGTGGCGTCAGAGCATTTCTTAATTGTAGCTGTCTCCTGTACTCCTCTGCCTCAATCTTTCTCCTTCATGAGAGCTTTCTTGATTTTTTAACTTTTAAAATTTAAAATAAATATATAGCATATTATTAGTTTGAGGTAGAATTTAGTGATTCAGTTGCATATAACACCCAGTGCTCATTCCAAGGGCCCTCCTTAACGCCCATCATCCAGTTACCCCATCCCCCACCCACCTCCCCTCCATCAACCCTCAGTTTGTTTCCTAGAGTTGAGCCTTTTATGGTTTGTCTCTCTGATTTTGTCTTATTTTATTTTTCCTTCCCTTCCCCTATGTTTATCTGTTTTGTTTTTTAAATGTCACAAGAGTGATTTTTTAAAAATCTTATCAGCTAATGGCCACCGTAGACCTTGGAGCCCCTGGACACCCTCTGATATTTCTCTCAGGTCTCAGGATTGTGCTAGCTCTGACAGTCTCTTGGCCTCAGATGCTGAGAGCTGGGAAAAAAAGATTGAGGGGACTTGAGGGACAGGAAGGCTTCAGAGATTAGTAAGGATTTTATCAATGACAGAGCTGATCGTTTTTTAAAGGTGAGTCTCTAGCTTTGCTTTGCATTTTAGATATGGGCCAACAGGACTTGGTGAATTTGAGTGTGCCCTTGTAGAAAGTGAAATGATGCAGGGATCCCTGGGTGGCGCAGCGGTTTAGCGCCTGCCTTTGGCCCAGGGCGCGATCCTGGAGACCCGGGATCGAATCCCACATTGGGCTCCTGGTGCATGGAGCCTGCTTCTGCCTGTGTCTCTGCCTCTCTCTCTCTCTCTCTCTCTCTCTCTCTCCCTCTCTCACTCTCTCTCTGACTATCATAAATAAATAAAAAATTAAAAAAAAAAAAGAAAGTGAAATGATGCAGAAGGTAAGGGCAGGAGAGAAAAAAAAAAAAATACAACTCACCCCAAGGGAATTAGGCTCCTTGGCTCCTGGCTCCTTCCTGTCAAGTATACCTCCCAAAACAGAAAGAAAAGCACTTGGTTTGCCGTGCCCCCAAAGCTAATAGGCTCTGGTGATCAGGGCAGTTAACATCTTCTCTCCCATTGGCTAGTACATGATCATCCTATCATCCTCCTGCAACACACAGGTTTGAAAGCATTTAGCATCCCAGGTCCAAGGTAATAGGCTACAAGACTTGTTCCCTGAAGGTGCTTTCAATCTGAGAAGGAAATACCCCCCTACCTCTTAGACTCAGAAGAATAAGCAACCTTAGAAAATTATGGTTTTAGAGAGCTTCCCAAACTCACAGAGGGCATGTAAACAGTCCCAGCATGTTACCTCCCACTTGAAGACATCTAGAGCAATTTATTGGATGACGTTGTACATTTTCCATCTCCTCTACCTGGAGTATAATATTACCAAATAAAAGGGGAGTCTCAGTTTCTCCAGGACTCAGTTTGGGTCCGAAAACAACAGATCCTGTCACAGACCCAGAGACACAGCATGTAGGAAAATGACATAAATATATATGTTGGAAGTAGTTTTTTCCATTGAGTCTTTTGAGTGTTCTGATATGCAGTAAAGTTATCTGTACATATGGTTTTACCTGTTCCTTTCCAATTCTTATACCTTTCTACAAGTGCTTCCTAATTTCCAATTTAAAATTGCTAATTTAAATTTAAAATAGTTGGTTAAAATCACTGATTCAATTTGCTAATACCACAGACACTTAAGTAACAGTGGCATTAAAACTGTCCCATCGTGTTCCTGACTCCAGCGGAAAAGCCTTCACATGTGTGATGGAATGGTGTCATAGGTGGTTTTCTTGGCATTGGGAGAAGTGACCACTAGATGTGGTTCTGTCTGTGGTTTTATTTTAGGCCCTCCCAGGCTCTTTATTCCTCTTTCACTGTGCTGCATGATCTCTCAGGTGGTAGAAGAGGTACATTAATGACCTTTGGCTAGAGTGGAAGATTCCCTTCAAGTCAGGATAGCACTTTAAAAAATATTTTATTTATTTATTCATGAGAGACACACAGAGAGAGGCAGAGACATAAGCAGAGGGAGAATCAGGATCCCCAAAGGGAGCCTAATGTGGGATCTGATCCCAGGACCCAAAGATCACAACCTGGCCCAAAGGTAGATGCTCAACCACTGAGCCACCCAGGTGCCCCAAGACAGCATGAGTTTTAATTAGAAACCCACCTGTACCTCCCCTTTCCCAACTAGTGATGATTTACACCTGGAGAAGTTGTCAGAGATTATGTGTGGCAGCTGGGTCCTGGGTGGCTTCTCAACCTAGCTAGAAGGAGTCAGAAGTGAGCCATAATCTAGGAGCTTGGAGAGAGACCTGATAGGCTGAGGAGGGGCCTGAGGACCTATCACAGGATTCGGAGGAGGTGCAGCTGGCTACTTCTTGGAGGTTCCCTGAATCTGAGCACCTGGGAAGTTGCATGAGCTTAGGAGTCTGATTGGTAAGTGATGTCTCTTCTCTCTGTGACTCCAAAATTTTCCTTCTCTAGTGTCTCTCCCCCTCCTAGAAAGACAAACGCTGCGTGATTCCACTTCTAAGAAGTATCTAAAAGAATCAAACTTACAGAAGCAGATACTAGAATGAGAATGGTGGTTTACCAGGAGCTGGGTAGAGTTTGTTGCTGGCACTTTTTTTTCTTTTTCCTTAAAAATATAGTTAATTTCTTTTTCTTTTTTTTTTTTATTGCGGTTCGTCCGATTTGCCAACATATAGTATAACACCCAGTGCTCATCCCGTCAAGTGCCCCCCTCAGTGCCGGTCACCCAGACACCCCGTCCCCCCGCCCACCTCCCTTTCCACCACCCCTTGTTCATTTCCCAGAATTAGGTGTTTCTCATGTTCTGTTACGCTCTCTGATATTTTCCACTCCTTTTCTCTCCTTTCCCCTTTATTCCCTTTCACTATTTTTTATATTCCCCATATGAATGAAACCATATAATGTTTGTCCTTTTTTTTGGTATATTTTTTTAATTGGAGTTCAATTTGCCAACATATAGCATAGCACCCAGTGCTCATCCTGTCAAGTGCCTCCCTCAGTGCCGGTCACCTAGTCCCCCCGTCCACCTCCTTTCCACCACTCCTTGTTTGTTTCCCAGAGTTAGGTGTCTCTCATGTTCTGTTACCCTTTCTGATATTTCCCACTCCTTTTCTCTCTTTTTCCCTTTATTCCCTTTCACTATTTTTTATATTCCCCAAATGAATGAAATAATATAATGTTTGTCCTTCCCCGATTGTTTTATTTCACTTAGCATAATACCCTCTAGTTCTATCCACGTTGAAGCAAATGGTGGGTATTTGTCGTTTCTAATGGCTGAGTAATATTCCATTGTATATATAGACCACATCTTCTTTATCCATTCATCTTTCGATGGACACTGAGGCTCCTTCCACAGTTTGGCTATCGTGGACATTGCTGCTATAAACATTGGAGTGTAGGTGCCTCGTATTTTCACTGCATCTGTATCTTTGGGGTAAATCCCCAGCAGTGCAATTGCTGGGTCATAGGGCAGATCTATTTTTAACTCTTTGAGGAACCTCCACATAGTTTTCCAGAGTGGCTGCACCAGTTCACATTCCCACCAACAATGCAAGAGGGTTCTCCTTCCTCCACATCCTCTCCAACATTTGTTGTTTCCTGTCTTGTTAATTTTCATCATTCTCACTGGTGTGAGGTGGTATCTCATTGTGGTTTTGATTTGTATTTTGCTGCTGGCACTTTCTTTTTCAGCACCAGGAATCTGCTGCACCTGTGTCCAGCTTTTCGTTTTCCTGGAGAACTTCCACTGGGTTCCTGCATCCTTTTATCTTCTCCCTTCAGGGGCTTTTGCCTCTGTGGTTTTCACTGACCACTGCCCCTTATCTTCCATTCTCCTTGATTCAATCTGATATATTCTCCAAGCCTCCTTTGAAGGATGGAGGCTTCAGTAGATATGATACTACAATAGATGTAACTGAGCATTCTCTTTTCTCTCGCTTGTTCTACTGGCTGTGTGATCTCATGGCACCCTGTAGGATCCTGTTTAAGACTCAGTACACTGTAATACTAATTACAGTCAGTCCTCATTATTCATGGATTCTGTATCTGTGAATTCACCTACTTGCTAAAGTGTATTTGTAATCCTCCTCCCCTAAATCAATGCCTGTCTTGCTTCCCTCGTCATTCTTGGACATGCACAGAACGGTGAAAGATTTGAGAAATGCTCCAAGCTGGAGTTGGACAAGCCAGTGCTCTGCCTTTTTGTTTTAGCTTTTATTCCCCAATGTAGATGTCCTTTTAGCAGGTCTGTTTGGTGCCATGTCTTTTGCATTTTTGTGCGTTTCTTTTGGGATGACGGTACTATTTATTATAACCTCTGTGTGTAGTGCCAAAGTGCTGTCTGGTATTCTTCAGCTCAAGATGGCTCTGCTGTGTACCCTACAGAGAAACACCTGTGTTAGGTGGTTTTCCTTCAGGCATGAGGAATAGTACTGTGGGCCATGAGGTCAGCATAAATCAACCAACGGTAGGTGTTGAATAAGGTGTCCTAAATAGACACCCAAGAAAAGAAGGCTACATGATGATGGGTTGACAAAAATACCATGACTAGAGGCTTACAGGATGCTAAACCTGTATTTGCTACAGGAGCAATGCTTTAGTATTTGCTAATTCAGTGTTCTTGGTGACTTTATAGAACACAAGGACTGTGAATGAGAACTGACTATACCTACAACAGCAGATGGTATGTGTTTAATAGAGTTAGTGGAGAAGTGGACAAGTTACACAAAGACTTTGCAAACATGCATCTTCATGGTGAGTTTGTAAACTCGGGTAATCTGCTCATTCACAGCAGCATGTCCCCTGGCTCCTGGTAGGTGTTTGATGATAGTTTGATGCTGATCAAAGCTCCGATTTCCTGCTGATCTTTCTCCTGCCTATTAATACCTCATAGGGCTTTTCCCCAGAAGCTCCCAATTCCTTCCCAGCATTCTCTTCTCCCTCTTTTCCTTCCAGCTACATTCAGTGCTAATCCTGTGAATTTGAGCTGCTGGGATGGGTTTTAATAACATTCTGAAGGATGTCCTTTTGGGAGAGGCAAATCCGCAGACCAGTAGCCTCAAGCCTCTTCTGTTTCCTCCAGTGCTCCCTGGGGCTTAAGATAACCAGTGTGCTGGCTGTCCAAGCTCTGAGGGGAATACCAGTAGATCTGTCTTTGTTTTTTGTTTTTGTTTTTTTTTTTGTCATGAATGTGTATAAGCTTCGAGATATTTGGGGGTTCATTTATAAGATTGACAAAATTGAACTAGAGAGATTTCTCAATAGATAACCTTTTTACTTTTTTTGATACTTTATTTTTTGTTGCTTGGATTTGTGATCACTGTTCTGTATATTGGCATTTTTTGATGTGTAAATACTTGTTTAATATGTAGAATTCAATGCGTTTGGGTACAGGTATACACCTGTAAAATGATTACCACTGTCAAGGCCATAACCCTATCCATCATTGCCCAAAGCTTCCTCCCACCCTCTTATTTTTGTGATAAGAAGGCTTAATAAAAGATCTACTCTTAGCATATTGTAAGCATAAAATACAGTATTGTTAGCCATAGGTGCTAGGCTGCACATTAGCTCTCCAGAATTTCTTCATCCAGCATGACTGTAGCTTTGTATCCTTCAACCATCAACCCTTCCTTCTCCCTCCCCTAGCCCCTGGAAACCACCAGTCTACTCTCTGCTGCTGAGTTCCACGGTTTCGGATTCCATGTATAAGTGAGGTCACACAGTATTTGTCTTTCTGTGTCTAGCTTATTTCACTTAGTGGAAGGTTCTCCAGGTTCACAAATAGCAGGATTTCCTTTTATTTATTTATTTTCTTAAGTCTGAGTAATATTGCAGTGTGTGTGTGTATATATATATATATATAGATAGATAGATAGATAGATCTATATATTTATCTCACACTTCATTCACTGATATTTTTGTTCCAAGATATTTATTGGCTGTTGTGATTAATGCAGACCTTAATTACTGTGATTGTTCAATGGCCACAATAGATGTAACTGAGCATTGATTTTTTTTTTCTTTCCTGCTTATTCTCCCTCCCATCCCCCACCATCTCTCAAATGTCTTTGTGACATTCACTTCAATGTTTGTTTTTTTTGTTTTTTTAAGATTTTATTTATTCATAAGAGACCCAGAGAGAGAGGCAGAGACATAGGCAGAGAGAGAAGCAGGCTTCCTGCAGGGAGCTCAATGTGGGACTCGATCCCAGGACCCTGGGATCACACCCTTCTGAGCTCAATTACTGAGCCACCCAGGTGCTCCTCAATGTTGTTGTTGTTGTTGTTGTTTTTTAATTCACATTTAGGGTGAACCTCATGAATTTAAGTACAGTCTTGAATCTCCCTTTTCTAGGACAAGAGTAACTATTTTAATAAGGGAACAAATCAGGTATTTATGACTTCCTTATTTCTGGGAGGGGATGGGAGCACAGATCATGAGTCTGGCATAGGTTTGCCAGAGAAAACACAAGATGTCCAGTTAAATTAGAATTTCAGCTAAACAAATTTTATTTTTGTCTATGTTCCAGAAGGCATTTGTTCTCAAATTTAATCGGAATTGGCAGTATCTGGAATTTCAGATCAACAATTTTTTTTTTACTGTATGTATATCCCAAATATTTGTGAAAATATTTCAACTGAAAATTCAACTGCCATCAGCATCAGTTGGAATTAATGTTGGAGATAAACAACACATAAGTTTTTTTCTGTTTAAGTATGTCCCAAGTATTCTTCCTCACTTACCTGCAATTCAGACTTACTTGGATTTAAATATGTGTCCTGTATTTTTATTTACTGCATCTGGCAATGCTAGTCTAGTAGTATCTTCTGCCACAAGAGCTTCTGTCTTTATTCTTGCCCAGAATTCTCTCCCGGGTTCTAAGTGGGAGGTTGAAAGCTATTGGTCCTTGGGTTATCAGGAACCTGGGTTATCCAGTACTGTCGACATTTTACTGGTTTTCTTGTAGAAATAGGTGCCTGCTTCTTAAATGACAAAAGGTATGTGTGTGTGTAGATCTCTTGTCTCCTCTCCTTCCTCCTGATCACTGATCTTAGGGACACTGCACATCCCAGGGGTTGTCATCTGGTTGAGGGGATGACAGTGAACTTTGAGCAGAGCCGAGGGTCCTTGAGGTTTGCTACTCAGGGTGTTCCAAGGGTCTTTCACAGGGTAGAGACAGACTTAGAAATTCCTAATGGTTTTCTTTTTTCACATCTGGGGAATGAACCACTGAGGACGAGTAGATCAAGTGGCTTCTCCATTTCTAGTGTTCTTTTTGATTCCAGCTCCCCTGTGCTCAGGGAGCAGATATTTGAACAACAAAGAGCCCTTCCCTTAGGCCTGGCAGCATCTTTGGTTCATGGGGGGAACGTCTGAGAATATTGTCAGTAGGGCCCCATTCCTGACCGATTTCATCTGCATTCCTGAGGATGTGGGGGCAGAACAGACCTTAATCTTGTCTTTTTATTTTTTTTTTAAAGATTTTATTTATTTATTCATGAGAGAGGCACAGACACAGGCAGAAGGAGAAGCAGGCTCCATGCAGGGAGCCTGACATGGGGCTCGATCCCCCGTCTCCAGGATCACACCCTGGGCTGAGAGCGGCACTAAACCACTGAGCCACCCGGGCTGCCCTAATCTTGTCTTTTTAAAGTTGCTCATGTGATCTTAATATGCATGTGAATTTAAGTTCCTTTAAATTCAATAAATTCAAGTGTAGTTTGCACGCCCTTTTGTTGGCACATTCTTACTCCGGGGGCATTTCTTCAGCCTTAGAACCCCCTCCTTATTCCACACACCCTCCACTTTTCCACTAATACATCTTAAATGTCTAATCCGAAATGCTTTCTATCAAACTTCTCTTGTAGTTTTTTTTCTAATTGAACTGAAATTCACACTACGATTAACCATTTTATTTTATTTTTTATTTTTATTTTTTTCAATTAACCATTTTAATGTGTTCATTTCTGTGGTATTTAGTACATTCACCATTGTGCAACCATCCCCCTTGGTCCCCTAAACCTGTTCATCACTCCCAAATGGAATGTGAACCCACTAGGCAGTCACCCCATGTTTTCCTATCCTGCAGCCCCAGGCCCTCTGATTTGTCTGTATGGATTTACCTATTCTGTGTATTTTGTATAAATGGAAGCATATAACATGTCTTTTTTTTTTTTTTTTTTGTAAGATTTTACTTATTTTTTTTTTCCATGATAGACCTAGAGGGACCTAGAGAGAGAGACAGGCAGAAGGAGAAGCTGGCTCCCTGCGGGGAGCCCGATGCAGGGACTTTATCTGCAGACGGGGGATCACACCCTGAGCCAAAGGCAGATGCTCAACCTCTGAACTACCCAGGCATCCCAACGTGTAGTCTTTTAATGTCTGACTTCTTTCATTGAACATAATGTTTGTTGAGGTTCATTCACATGGAAGCGTGTATCTGAACCTGATACCTTCCTTTTTTTTTTTTTTTTAAGATTTTATTTACTTATTCATGAGAGACACACCTACACAGAGAGGCAGAGAGAGAAGCAGGCTCCATGCAGGGAGCCCAATGTTGGACTACATCCCGGGTCCCCAGGATCCCACCCTGGGCTGAAGGCGGCGCTAAACTGCTGAGCAACCCGGGCTGCCCGTGATACCTTCTTTTTTTTCTTTTTTTTCTTTTTTTTGATTGAATAATATTCCATTGAATGAATATACCACATTTCACTCATTACATGTCGATAGACAGTTGTTTCCCCGTTCTGAGTATTGTGAGTAGTGCTGCTACGAACATGTGTACAAGTGTTTGAGCATCTGTCTTCATGTCTGTGGGGTGGATAGCCAGGAGTGGAATGGCTGCATTATAGAGTAACTGCCTACTTTTCTTGACTATTCAAGCTAAGTTAGGTTGAATATTTTCCCCCTTGTGTTAACCATTGTTCAACAAATATTTGGGTGCCTGTAGTACATTGGGCACTGTTGCAATAAAATGGTGAGCAGGACAAAATCTTAGTGTTTTCCTTTGTAGACTAGAGAGCTTGCACCAGGGCTTTTATTTTGCCTCCCGGAACTGGCATGAAGTAGGCACTCAAATATTAGGTTGAACGTTACAAACTTTCCGTCTGTGTAGATATGAAATTGTGGGAATCTTGGCAACCTGTACATGGTACAGCCTGGTAATTAAGTAATTCTGCAAAGCAGAGGAGAAGCTCAGATGCACAAGGCTATTCCTGACTTACTGTGTGGTTCTTCAGTTACACACAATGATCTTAAACTTCTTGCAATCTTGGGTTTCTTTGGTTCTTTATTGAAATGTAATGTGGATAAAGCACAGACTTTTTAAAGGTTTTTTTTTTTTTTTAAATGTTTATTTATTTATGATAGTCACAGAGAGAGAAAGAGAGAGAGGCAGAGACACAGGCAGAGGGAGGCAGAGGGAGAAGCAGGCTCCATGCACCGGAAGCCCGATGTGGGATTCGATCCCGGGTCTCCAGGATCGCGCCCTGGGCCAAAGGCAGGCGCCAAACCGCTGCGCCACCCAGGGATCCCTTTTTAAAGGTTTTTATTTAAATTCCAGTTAACACACAGTGTAATACTAGTTTCAGGTGTACAATTTAGTGATTCTACCCTTAACTTCACCAATTACTCATCAAAGGTAAAGCACAGACATCACGAGTATACAGCATTGGGGGAAACAATTAAAAGCTCCTGCCAACCCAGAAAACTGCTGCACAAAATTAAAAGAGAAAAAAGTTTTATTATTGATAAGCATTAAGTCAGACTGCAAAGTGTGTCACAGGCAATTCACTGAAGAGAACACAAAGGCAGATAGATATTTTGCCCTTCTCATAAAGCCGGGCAGATACAGCCAGTTACATACATGTTTTCAAGATAAACAATAACTAGTCTTTAAGTACGAGGACTTGCACAAGAGTTGACAACATTTGATACCTGTGTTTCATCCTAAATGTACCTGGTAATTGGGGTGGTCATTTGTGTGAGTCAATGGTCTTTCACCAAAAAAGTAACAGAATGTGTAGCTTCTCTAGGACAGGCAGGTAATCACAACTTGGAACCAGGACCTAAATTAAAGTGTCCCGGAGACCAAAGGATAGGGGTGCTATCTTCCTTGGCATTTACAGCTCAGAGGGGATAATGCCAGCAAGAGGCAAGTTAGATTTTTAAGACCTTTCCATGCATCTCGAAGAGGTAGAGAAAGAATTTACAATGACAGATTTGCTAAAGAGATGCCCTAAGGAAAGGAAGGGGCAATCACTTGTCTACTTCCTGTTTCTATTATTTTTGACTTATTTTTAAGTTTAAGATTACACAGGTAAGTGATGCCATGCAGTATTTGTCTAGCTTATTCCACTTAGCAAAATGTTTTCCAGGTTCATCATGTGGCAGGGGATTGGAGGATGGGAAAAAATGCAAGGAGATAGTAAAGACTTCAACTTTCAGCTGTAAGATGAATAAGGTCTGAGGATCTAATGTAAAACATGATGACTGCGCTTGATAACAACATATTGTATAATTGAAATTTGCTGAGTAAAACTTGAATGTTTTCACATGTACAAAATATAAGCAAGATGGATGTGTTAATTCACTTGATGGGGAGAATCCTTCACAATGTATACATTATTAGTCACTACAGTATATACCTTGAATATCTTACAGTTCTGTAAATTATACCTCAATAAGACTGAAATTTAAAAATGAGGAAAGTCCTTTCCCTCTTTTACATGAGTGAGAATTAATAATGTTAACTTTTGATTTTATTTGCGTTTATAGCAGCTTAATGCCTTTTACATATACTGTAATGCACCCTGCCCCCATACAACCCTGAATATTTCCAGTACCCTAGAATGCCTCCCTGTGTCCCTCCCAAGCTCCCCCAGAGTTAACAGCTATTCTAAACTTTATCATGGTGGATTAATTTCTGAGCTTCATATAAAGATATTATGCAGTGTGTACCTTTTGTGATCTGATCTC